>NC_054378.1:113320688-113620688 GCF_017654675.1 Xenopus laevis | reverse complement strand
GGCCGGCAAGATACCCATGAACCTGCAGGTTCAGGCCGACCTAGCTCCCCCATTTGCGAGTTGCGGGCTTCCCTTATTTGCTGGTTGAGCTCTTCCTTCTGCCTGCTCTCCCGTCCGCAATATTACACTGCCGGCTTCAGACTTTCGGTTTATTGATGCACTCAGAAGGTGGACATTGGGTGCCGATCACACCCAGACTGTCCGTCATCTCCACCATGAGCTGTCTATGCAAAACCAGACAGTTTTGTGGTCCAGGACTATTATAAATTCTAATATAAGGATGTATTTTCCAATAAGTTTATGTCAAATACTAATTTTTGCAACTCATCTTTGGCCTCACTGGGTCCTGTATTATAATCTTTTTAGGGTCCACCATTTCCCAAACCATTAAAAGAGATTAGTACAGATAATACAGATAATTACTACATGGCAGCACAGAAACCAGTGCAATTAGCATCAGAATTTAATAATCAGCCCTGTAGCATCAGCTTATATTACAGCCAGGGAAGCTCATTTTCTGCTGGATAATTAGTGATGAGCCCTAAGCTTAGCTTCTCAACAGCTGCTCAGAGCCCACTGAGCATGTGAGTGTCACAGACACTTTCCAAGATGGTGACCCCCTGTGACAAGTTTGAAGTAATTGATTATTGCTGCTATTGAGAAGATGAAAATATGGACTGGTGCAATAAGTTCAATATACAAAATATGGCATTATAAGCCATATTCATTTTTAGGGTTTCGTACTCATTTAAGGACCTTATTTTTGTTTGCACAGATATATTAAATTTACATATTTATCAGGATCTCCGCTGGGGCTTTTTGTACTTTTGGGCCCTTTGTAGTAGCAATTAGATATGTTGACTCTTTTAATTCAACCTGAACTGTGGAATGTCCCTTCATGAAGGACTTGGAGCATTGATGGGTGGGCTCATCCTGAAGGCCAAGAAATTGAGAGAATTGGAATTTGCTCTCCAGCTTAAGGATCAGTTAGGATGAGATTTGGGGGGTGGAGATGTGTTTGCTGCCCCAGATATTATTCAGTCTATGACTGAATTACTGATACATCAATATTTTTATTTATCTGTGTTCATTTCATGAGATAAGGGGACCCCGACCAAAGGCTGAGGCTTCAAGGATGGCATTAGCCAAAGGTTAGACTTTCTAGTGGTGCTTGAACTGAAAAGCTGAAGATGATAAGTCGCCTATAGGTAAACATTTTCTACTATGTTCCCCTAGAGGTATACAAGATCTTGGCGGGAAGGTTATAGAGCAGGTGAAGATTCCTCTTAGAGGAGGTGACACCCTGTTCCCTTTGAATTTAAGAGAGGCATTCTGAATTCTAGAACTTGATACCAGAATACCAAAAGGTCTAAATACGAGACATGACCTTTATGTACTTATATTGATACAGGGGATAGGAGATTGATTAGGATCACCCTAAAACATTTATTATTAACATTAATATAATGGTCTTGTAGCTAGGTTATTTCACAATATTCAACATATATTCACACATGTATTAACACCATTTACTATCTATTTAACATATTGCCCTTATGCCTATTCCTGCAAAATTCCCAATTTACTCAGGTTGATTATAGGCACTTTCCTCAGCTTATTGTAACAAAAGCTCCCTTTGGGGTGTATTGTGGTTATTTTAATCAGCATTATTTGGTATTAAAAAGATTAATAAAGAGTCTTTTATATCTAGGTATTCACATATGTTAATTTAATACAAGATACACTGGGAAGATATGTTTTTAGACATTGTATTTCCATGTAATTCTTGGAGAGGCCGCTGTTGCACGGCCTATTTAAGGAAGTGACACGAATGAACCTGTAAGTCTATGAGTTGCTTCTGAAACGCGTCAGGCGATGTTGGTTTGTGACCCGTTCTTTTTTTATCCGGAGTGCTGCCTTTCTATTTTCTTGAGCATATTGTATCTAACTACAGTGAACACTGGTGGCAGTGCACCCAGAATCAGGACCGCCATCAGAAATCGCAGGGCCCCATACAACAAAATTTCCTGGGCCCCCTGGGCTGCGCCCACCGCAAGCCCCACCTACAGGTACGCCCACCCCACAGGTACGCCCCCCACCACACAGTAAAAAAAAACAAAAAAAAATATTGGCGGCTAGGGTTTCCACATGTTAATAAAAAATAAAAAGATATTGGTGGTCAGGGCCCCCCATAAAAAAAAAAATTTGTGGCCAGGGCCCCCCATTAAAAAATATTGGTGGCTAGGACTCCACATGAGAAAAAAAAATTGGTAGCCAGGGCCCCGTAAACATCCATGCCTTCCCAAAGTCAGCAGCTCTCAGAAATAAGGGGGGCCCGGCTAATCAAGTAAGTGTGGCGTGGCCGGGCCCCCCTTACCCTCGGGGCCCCCTACAACTGTCCCCCCCTGATGGTGGCTCTGCCCAGAATACTAAATGGAGCTGCACTAAGAAGGAACATGCAGGGGGTGTTTGTTTGGAACACCCTAATCTTTATTGACCTTGAACTGAAAAAGTTGGACAACCACATCCCTAGGGCCACATTATGTACAATCCAGGGGCTTATAAATTGTGGAAGATATATACCCTACAGGCATAGGTGCAGATGCCCTTTCCTTATACCTGGAAATGTTGAACTTTATAGAAGTATAATTTTTTTCAGTCTAAATTGCTATGTTGCTATTTATACTGGTGAAAATGGGCTAAACTATTTTACATCAGCAGCATGTCCAACAGCTTGTAATCTACTGGCAAAATCAATGGTTGCTGCACCTAACGTCTTTATAGAAGACAGCTGTATATCTAGTGGGCGTCTGCATTAAATTGAAACAGCTGCAAATCATAGGAAATGCTGCACTTAGAAAGTCTGCTGGGCACGGGGCATTCGTCAGCGGCCTGTTTATAGCATCCATCAGCTCATTGGCACTGTATGTCAGTTCTGTTCAGAGCTAAATCTGCCTGCTGTGATATCACCGGCTTCTAAAATAGAATATTGCATTTTCAGTTATTAGTCAGCAGCCAATGGCAGACGGGTAAGAACAGGCCTCTATCATTGTTTTATGTTCATTAAATGATGGCAGCAATCATACAGAGTGGGACGATGTGTTGGGTTCAATTACTGGCTAGGGGGGGGGCAAATGGGTCATAGCTGTTGCTTTTGAATCTGAGCTGAATGCTGACGATCAGCTGAACAGTTATGTCCCATGTGGCCCTCCTTCAAGTTACTGACTAACTCAGATTTAGAGAAATGAAAAGCAGGAAGTAGTGTTCTGGCTATTATGTTAGACATCCAGTCACTCCAGCCTTTATACATTACATTTTTGCCTAACTAACTGTATTAAAAACATTATTTATTTTGCACAGCCTATCTATTTTTCCCCCTTTTTATTTTTACACTGAACTGTTCCTTTAAGTTGAGTTGAACAAGCAGCATCAGACTGGACCGCCAATACAACGGAAAGAAACCAGGTGGGTTCGCAACCCCAGACCCAATGCGGTCTGTGGTGAGATTCGATTGAGGCAACCCGCAGGCAAAAGAAAGTTCCTGACTCTGAGTTACGTGGTTGGGAGGGGAGTGAATTGGAGTGATTTGCACCGTGTCAGGAGTGGAGGGGGCCCTTGTTGTTGTAGCATCTGTGGGCCCCTAACATGCCAGTCTGACACTGGAAACAGGATTGGATGATTTATGAAGTCTCTGGTGGGATGTTGGTAGTTGTAGTTCCGCAGCATCTTCAGGGCAGCTAGCTGACCTTGCTTGAGTTACATGATCTATTCATATTTAAAAGTCAGGGCTACTGGGAGTTTCAGCTAGTTTTGATAGGTAGGCCAGTTAGAGATCCTATACAGCTGAGCCTTGAATAATCTGTAAATGATATATTTATAAACAGTGACCATTCATATCATCAGTTATAAAAATGACTGAAATCTTGACCTATATAATAGCGCTTCTATATGGCTTCTGATCTCTTCTATTTTTCATTATTCCCTATATCATCCCCTGTAATCCAGGCTGGTGTGCGAGCCCTTGCGTCCTGACAATAAAGGGGTTATAAATTGCTGTGTTGTTGGGTTGCACTAAAAGTCAGCTCTTTTTTTTTTTTTATTGAGCCTGATGTGCGAGGCAGAGATTCTCTCATTCCCATTAGCATGTCCAGAGAAGCCGTATTCCTGATTAAAGTCTTGCGTGAGACCAGCTGCCAGTAACACTCCCTATAGAATGGCAGACAAAATGAGATGAGAAAATTGTCAGCTTCTGTTAGAGCCCTGGTGGGAAATCGCTTGCTTTTTCTCCCTCTCTGCTTGTTGTTTACCGAGAAGGTCACTGCGTGTCTTATAATCACGACTCTTGTAACATTCATTTACAAAGAACGTCTCTAACTATATTTCGGGAGCGTTTCTGTCCACTGGGCTCTCAGCACATATAAGTAATATTATATTTTAGCATAACGGCTTGTCAGTCTACATGGGGCGAAGATGTTGTTTGCTGGATACCTTTGTTTATCGGCACATTCAGACCTGGCCCCTGTAGAGTTTGGGGAACTATCACGAAAATGAAAATTTTATATTAGCTTCAGCATACTGAAATAAGAAACTTTCTAAATACAATCTATTAAAAATGATGTACCATTTCTGAAATAATCAAGTTTGTCTTCACTACTCCTCTCTCAGCATCTGTTTCTCTTTATTCTCTCTTCATTCAAGAGTTGGGTGTCAGATGAATAATCCAATATATCTTATAGGGGGTCTCCTTTTGCCTAGAAGATGTATTAGAGCTCACTCTATTAAAATCACCAGACATTGTGTCTCTCTACATGCAGGATTTGTGCAAAAGGCAGTTATTTTGTTAGATTTTGTTTGTACTGGAATCAGTTATTTGGGTAAGCTCTAATACATCACCAGACATCATGTCTCTCTACATGCAGAATTTGTGCAAAATGCAGTTATTTTGTTAGATTTTGTTTTTACTGGAATCAGTTATTTGAGTGAGCTCTAATTCATCTGCTAGGAAAGGGATAAGATACATTAGATCATTCATCTGACACCCAACTGCTGCATGAAGACAGAATGGAGAGAAACAGATGCTGACAGAGGAATAGTGGAGATAAACTTGATTATTTCAGAAACAATGCAGACTTTTTAATTGATTGTATTTAGGAAGTTTCTTATTTCAGTATAAGGAAGATTATATTAAATTTTCATTTTTGCAATAGTACCCCTTTAAGCACAGCACAGAAATATGGTTCACACCATTAGCAGAGTGGGGGGGGGGAATTCTGGGAGCTGTAGTTCTGTTCAAGCTAGAAGAGCACAGGTGATCTAAGCTGGTTTAAGAGCCCCACTAATCCCTGCAGCCATGGGTCGCTGACCTTTGCACTGACACAACATGACTGGTGCTCTCTCCATGGTGCTGAATGTATTAAAGAGGCGTGTGAGTTGTTTCCCCTTATTAGTGAGTCAGTGGCAGTGGAAAGGTTGGTCCCTCAAAACAAGAGAAGTAAAAAAAGACGTTGAGATCTCCATTTCCTGTGGGGCTTACACTGTACAGCAACGTGTTGTTTGAACCCATGACAGCACAGAACATAATCCACCCACACACCCTGTAAATAATCACCCTCATCTCTCAATACAGCAACTAATTAGCTTCGCTGTTGCCTCCCCTCAGGTGCCAGAGGAGTTTAATGACATGGAAACAGGAGTGTCACTCACTGCTAACGCACAGTGGGGGGCGCTCTTCCCACACCCATGTGCTTGTTTAACAGAAGGCAGGAAGCAAACCTTTTCTAGCTCAGAGTGGGGCTGCTTCCATATCTGTCCAGCTTTCCTTCTACTTAGGGCTAACTCCTTTGGCTCATCCTAATAATAATAGGGAAGGTTGTTTTAGGTCTGGCTAACTGGACCCATGAACATGTACAACTATTGGCTAAGTATCTCCCTTCTTGACAAAAGCCTTAAAGGTGGCCGTAGAAGCTACAATTACAATCTTTCCAAGAAAGGTTGTTCGTTTCAATACAACGTGTAGAGCTGAATCGTCAGATATACAAGTAGAAACCATACAATTCTACCTGTATCTGACAATTCAGCACTAATAATGGACGATGTTCGGGTGCCTTTAAAGGTGCCTGATCAAAACTTTCCAGGCCAGCCCATTGACGAGGCGACCAAAGTCTTCTTCCGATATCAGTCAGCTTGTCTCCCTCCATACACGCACCAAATACTGTATGAAAATTTGTTTATCACGATATTATCTAGGAATTGTCACGACCGGCACCCAATACCAGAACAGGTGCCAAGTACCCTGGTCTCGGCTCGGCTTCACCAGTAGTGTGACCACCATTGGGCTTCGGGAGGAGCCCTCAGCTTACTTGGGTGCCACCTGGACTTAACGAGGGGTACAAGGCGAGATGTTCTGGCTGGCAAAGGGGCACGGCTGTTAGCAGAGTCTTTTGGGCCGAAGGTCACGGTACAAAGGATTAGGCAGAATCGTAGTCAGGCAGGCTGGGTCGAGGCAGGCATATAGCAAGGATCGTCAAACAGGCAAAAGGGTCAAAACCGGGTGATCAATCAAGGGGTTAAACAGAAGAGTAGTCGTAAGCAGGCAAGGTCAGGATCCAGAAGTCAGAATAGTCAAAATAGCCAGGCAGGGGTCAAAACAGGAATCATACAGGTTCAGAAGGAAGCAGACAAATAGCACAAGGCTCAGGAGCACCAGGAACACAATCCTATCACGGGCACAGAATTCAACCTGAAATCCCCTTAAATACCGGTTGAATTTTGCGCCACTGCGCGCTGACGTCATCACGTCAGCGCGCATGCGCAGAAAACTAGGAAGAGGTGCGCGCGCGCCCTAACAGACCGGCGCCTGCAAGGAAACAGATCGGCGCGGCGTGCGTCCCTGCTGTCCCCCCACTAGACCACGAGGGTAAGATTTTATTACAGGAATGCACCGAATCCAGGATTCGGTTCGGGATTCCGCCAGGATTTGGCCTTTTTCAGCATGATCTGGTGTTTGACCGAATCCTTCTGCCCGGCCGAACCAAATCCTAATTTACATATGCAAATTAGGGATGGGTAGGGAAATTCAGTGACTTTTTGTCACAAAACAAGGAACATAATATTAAAGGGGTAACAAGGGAAATGGGGAGTAAGGGAAAATATATCCAGTATTGTAGACTTGTAGGCAGTAAGGTAAACTTACCAATATTAACAGGGGGCCCAGGTGCTCAAGCCCCAGACCTTCAGCTTGGGAAGGTAATATCATACCTTTTCAATTCACTTGTAGGCTGGCACAGAAAACTAGGCTTCACTCCAATATATGATGCAAATAAAAATAGTATTATTACACAAATAGGAGCATCTCAGAGGGTGGCCGTATGCGTTTTGTGCCTTGTGGGCAATTAGTCATAGCCTATGACTAAGTGCCCGTAAGGCATGAAACGCGTAAGGCCACCCTCTGAGATGTTCCGTTTTGCGTAATAAAAACAACTTTTATTTGCATCATATTTTGGAGTGAAGTCCAGTTTTCTGTGCCAGCCTACAAGTGAATTGACAAAGCAAGGAAGTAAAAAAATATTCCCCCTTCCCACCCCTAATTTGCATAGAATTCGGTTCGGTATTCGGCCAAATCTTTCGCGAAGGATTCAGAGGTTTGGACGAATCCCAAATAGTGGATTCAGTGCATCCCTAATATTATCGGTGGCCACCTTTAGTCTGGAAGTGTCTAAGACTGATTGTCAATGATTGTCTCAGCCTTTAGTTAGGAGGCCACAATGTCTTCTGGAAAGGGCTTTCATTACATGATTTATCTGCAGCAGTTGTGGAGAACTAGAGACCTTCCCATGCCCCCAACAGCCTTGACCTGTCAATGGGATGTTTGAAGTTCTGGTTCTGAAACAATTTGTGGACACCTCTTGAATTAAACCCACATACTTCTTTGTATGTCTAGTAACGACTGTCCTACACCCTAGGGCACACCACAATCTCTGAAATACAACGTTTTATTGAATACTTCTGGAAAGTGAACCAAGTCCTTTTCTACAAGTCTTTATACCCACCCTTGCTCTGCTGCATCCACTTCAGAACTTTGGGGTTGAGCTCCACATTCCGGTCTGGTTTCATCTTGTGGATTCAAACATATTGCCCTGTTCTTGTGCTCCAGGGAACCCCAAATTCTTGAAGGCATCTAGGGTGATCTGTAGAGCAGAAGAATAAATCGGCTTAATTCAGCCTGATGTCATTGTGGACCCCTATATAAATTGGTGGGGGTCCTTATCCAGCAAGTATAGATTTAGAGCGGTGGATAAGTGCATTTAATGTCCAGTGTTCTCCACCTTATAGGGCACTGGAGCCCCTTTAGGTTCCTCAGAAGTAAGAAAGATTCAACCTGCAGTTAGTACATTATATCTGATTTCCAAAGAGAGAATTAAAGGTTGCAGTTGCCCTTGCTTGGGCTTTGTAGAGGCCTTAGGGAGGGAACAGTTTATCGGCTCATATGGGCATATATCTGCCCTTTACCAGCACGTAGGATATTCATATCTGTGCCAGTGATCTCATTTCGGCTGCCTGGACCTTGCCAACATCAATTAGTGAGGTTCACTTTCTGTCTCTTAATGTTATTGTGGAGTTCTCTGCAGTATATCTTCACTTGACCCATATATCTTTATTACTCTCTTCTCAAACCCACAATGGGATTACACAAGACAAATGGCTTGTAACAGGCAATATCCGCGAGTCTTGCTTGTGCTCCTTATGTGTTGCAGGGCGACTCCCTCCTTAGCATGGTGGCTGAAGGGGTTAAAAACAGAGCAGTACAATTATCAGTGAGTCACAGCCAAATACCTGCACAATTATTCACTAATTATTTCTAGAACATTCCAGCATTTAATGATTTAATGGCAAAAAGGCCATTTCTTACCCAGGTTTAGCAACAGATCAATTAATTGCACAATTTGCAATCACATTTATTGTAACCCATTTCTCCTGCCGCTGAGTATTTTGGGTGCCCCAGTGCAACAATGCTTAGAATTAAATTTTCTTTAATTATGCAAAAAAAAAACTGATTTTTAAAAGTCCCCTTTAACGTTTTCACATTTCTTGTCCAGTTAGGAAATTAATATAGTTTTGCCTCCATGCTTCAGGGATATCAGAATGATAGATCAAGTGAGGGCACAGTTGTTATAGAACTATAACTCCTGTATAGTCTGCTGGGAGTTGTTCCACAAGCGTGGGAGCCTGCTGATATCTTGTTATTAACACTGATCCCAATTACCTGTATCTCTCCATACCTTCTCCCTCTCTGACTCTGTGCAACGAGCATGGGTGCAATTAATCTTTGTACAAAGCACCAGGGGGCGTCCTGAGATATAACAGATGTCATGTTAGTTAAGCACAAGCAGAATCTGCAGGAGTGACTCACAAATCTTCACTCTGCAAAATAAAAATGAGGCAAGCGATGCATAGAGACACAGCCGAGGAGGACGCCATCAATATCCTGGGGAGACGCCGCGGCATTTTAATAATTTCAGGCATCTTCTTATTTCTTAGAAAGTTCCGAGCAGAGCTGTATTAATTGAGGAGGAGAGACAACCGAGTGGGGGGAGACCACCGAGGGTCCCACTATTAATGGGGCAACAGAGGAAATGGGGCAAAAGTAGGAAAGTACGTATATTACAGATAGTGTAGGGGTAAGGGACTGTCACTGAGGGGGGAGTATACTAAGGCAGGATCAGGGACTGTAACTGTAGGATTTTGTTCTAAATAAACCAAGATGGTGTCAGGGAAACTGTGTGTAGAGCGGAACTGGAACATCCCCTCTCCTTTGTGCTTCCCACACTCATATCTATATTCTGAGGGTTTCCTGACTGGGTTGTATTTCTAAAGGGAATCTTGTTTAGAGTGTTTTCTCATATGAACAAGGCTGATATGGCCGTGTGACTCCAAGTATTCTTCAGAAACAACTTCCAGGTTGAAACGCAATGAGATGTATTTAACTGTAACACGGCACAATTAAACTCCTCCAGGGACAGTGGCCTAATTTATGCAAGAGTATCCTCCAATGAGAATCGTGCCTGCTCTGTTGACTGTCCTTATTTTCATGCAGTTTCTAAAGAACAGCTTAATGGAAAACTATACCCCCCCCCCCGAACAATGTAGGCGTCTATAAAAAGATACTGTATAAAACAGCTCATATGTAAAACCCTGCTTCATGCAAATAAACCATTTTCATAGTAATATACTTTTTAAGTAGAATGTGCCTTTGGGTAATCATAAATAGAAAATTGCCATTTAAAGAAATAAGGGCGGCCCCATGGGATCGTATTATTCACAGTGCACACAAACATACCAAACAAACCATACATGTTAGGTCACATGAGCCAATTAAAAGACAGAGTTGTGTCTTTTGCTTCCTGTTAGAGCTGCAGTATTTCTGGTCAGGTGATCTCTGAGGCAGCACACAGACCATCACGAAATGGTGGTTCAAGGACAATATTTACTTAAATATATAGACCAGTTTGGTTCTTTTATATGCCACTTAATTTAATATAAACAATCTGTTGCTTAAAGATTCATTTTGGGGGTAAAGTTTTCCTTTAAAGGAGAACTAAACCCTAAAAATGAATAGACCTAAATTTTTATATTTATAAACTGAACTTATTGCACCAGCCTAAAGTTTCAGCTTGTCAATAGCAGCAATAATCCAGGACTTCAAACTTGTCACAGGGGGTCACCATCTTGGAAAGTGTCTGTGACACTCACATGCTCAGTGGGCTCTGAGCAGCTGTTGAGAAGCTAAGCTTAGGGGTCATCACTAATTATCCAGCAGAAAATGAGGTTGGCCTGTAATATAAACTGATGCTACAGGGTTGATTATTACATTCTGATGTTAATTGCACTGTTTCTGTGCTGCCATGTAGTAATTATCTGTATTAATTACTAATCAGCCTTATATTGTGACATTTCTATTCTATGTGTACTGTATATTGTGAGTGGGTCTCTAAGCTCAGTAAGTGACAGCAGCACAGAGCATGTGCAGTGAATCAGCAGAAAAGAAGATGGGGAGCTACTGGGGCATCTTTGGAGACACAGATCTTTACTGCTAAAGGGCTGTGGTTGCCTTGGGCTGGTACAGAAACACAAAACATAATGTACAACATTTCTAGCTACTTCTTTAGTATAACTTTCCTTTTTAACAGCTCTGTAGGGATTGGGTCAAAAAGAAGTATGGGTAGCTATAGGCAGTAGTTAGGGCTGGGGACAGGTAAAATTAGAGTAGTTAGGACAGTGCAAGCGTATTCATAATATCAGCAGCAAGTTGGACACTCTGGTCCTAGTATCTTCAACTTGCTATTAATCTTGCGCATAAGCAAAGAACACAGACCAAGATACTAAGAACATAGCAACCCTGCAGTTTGACCATGGTAAACCTGTTGTAGTAGTCCATAGCAACAGTGCACTTACTTTCTTCATTCTCACAGCAACAGGGTACTGTAATTACTGCAATTAAACTCTAGTTTCATTAGTGTGTTAAAGTCCACCGAAATGTCAATTTTAATTTTCCTTTGTATTTATATAATGAAAAAATTGGCAGTTGAATGTTGATTTCCATTTGCTTGATAATCCATATCTCTATTTATGAGGTGATTATAAGAGGTTACGAAGAAACAACTTTCACTTATAATCTGTGCGGGTTGATGCCAGAAAGCGATCAACAAACTAATATTCCTAGAACAAACATTTTAGGTAATATTGGCCCCACCCATATTTCAGTTATCTGCCCTTTTGTGTTTTTTTTCTAAATAGGGAAAGCTGGGATGTCATTTTTCTTATGGACCCAAACTCTTATACAGGTATGGGACCTATTATCCAGAATGCTCGGAACCCGGGGTTTTCCGGATAACGGATCTTTCTGTAATTTGGATCTTCATACCTTAAGTCTACTAGAAAATCAATAAATAAATAAACCCAATAGGCTGGTTTTGCTTCCAATAAGGATTACGGTAATTATATCTTAGTTTTGATCAATTAAAAGCTACTGTTTTATTATTACAGAGAAAAAGGAAATCATTTTTAAAAATGTGGATTATTTCATTACAATGGAGTCTATGCGAAATGGCTATTCCGTAGTTCGGAGCTTTCTGGATATCGGGTTTCCGGATAACGGATCCAATACCTGTACTGAGAGAGTCCCCTGTAATTTAGTAATTTAAGATGAAATAATAAGTCTTGCAGCAGGAGACAATTTTAGTTACCCCTTTTTTTTTACCATTTGCCAAAAAGCCTTTCAACCCCTTTTAAAGGAACAGTAACGCCAACAAATGAAAGTGTTTTAAAGTAATGAAAATATCATGTACTCTTGCCCTGCACAGGTAAAACTGCTGGGTGGGAGCCCCAGGATCACCCCTGCCATTATGATCTGATCATCTTGGTTTGGAAGCAATAAAAGGTATAGGGCACTCTGAGAATCACATGCAGATCAGACTGAAGGTATCAGTTAAAAAGTAGAAAAAAATCTTTATTTAGACACTCATGTTAAGCTTTACGCGTTTGTGCCCATCTGACACTTTTGTCAAAAATTCAAATTCAAAAAAATTAGAATTTCTAGGGATTTTTTGTGTACTTCGACTGCGGAATAGTTCAAATTAGTTTCAAATTTGAAAAAAATTTCAAAATTAGAATATCGAAATGTATCATGTACCGTCTCTTTAAAAATTCGACTTCGACCATTTGCCATCTAAAACCTGCCGAATTGCTGTTTTTGCCTATGGAGGACCTCCTAGAACCTATATGGAGTCAATCACTGGACTTTGAAAAATCAAAGTTTTTTTTTAGAAAAAACTTCGAATCGAATTCAGTCGTATACGATGTTACTTCAGTTCGTACGATTCGAACGAAAACGGTGTTTTCACCCGAGAAAAACCCTGTTTTTTTAATACATTTCGGTTGGTCTTTTTTTATTCGAAATTCGACTCTTGATAAATCTGCCGCTGGTCATCACCTTAAATCCATTTCACATGATGTCCGTATTTATAGACCCAAACACCAATAGAAAAAAGGGGAGGGGAAAACCGACTGGTAAGTCCAATTGAAAATTTAAAGGGACCATACACATTAAACGAAAAACATCAACAAACATTAAAATACAAAATGTTTCAGTACAAAATATGCTTTATAAACAAAAGAGGAAAATCCTCCACATGAAATTGGAAAATGTTCCCAAAGGAACATTTAGAATGTCAAAAAGATGAAGATATTACATAAGCAGTGGGTAAGTTGAATATTATATATTAGTGTGTAGAGTTTAAAAGTACAATTTCATAGCAATACAAATGTCAGACGTGTGGGAGACCAGTCATAGTCCATCTTGGTTTGGGCCAACACAGTGCCGGAATTACTGGGGGGTTGCACCTATCCCACACCCTTCAGGGCCCGCCAGCTGTTTGCACACACATGTGTCCGCCATGAAGGTTGTGCCTGATTATATACACAGTGTAGGACAACAGGGCAATTTAGGACATTTAGCCAGCAATTTCTAGCTCATGAAGCAGTCAACAAATTAATTGAATTCCACCAGCATTCATTTTAAAAGCAATCGCCTGGACCCTTGGGTACTTTGCAGTGATAGTTGCTTCACCAGCGATTGCACCCACGAGGCCAGGAGATAGTCAGAGAAATGAATGAGGCTCCTTTCTCAGTGTTTTGTCCCCCCCCCTGCCCATGGAGCTACTAATCACCCAGGCAACAACAAAACCCCCTGAACACCCCCCCCCCCCCTTGTGGTGTTGCTCTCAGGGTAGGGGCAAACAGGCAGATTCAGGGGAACTTAGTTGCCTGGCGACTTATTGCCTTTTCAATCTCCCCGAACTGCCTTCCACCTGCTATAATGAGAAAATGCCTGCGCCATTGCACTCGCGGCGCTTCGATTTCCGAAGCGCCGCGAGTGCATTGGCGCAGGCATTTTCTCATTATGGCAGGAGGAAGGCAGTTTGGGGAGATTGTCGCCACACAGAAAAGGCGATTAGTCGCCAGGCGACTGAATCTGCCCGTTTGCCCCTGCCTTTAAAGGAGAAGGAAAGGCTAAAACAAAGTAAGGTCTATATAAATACACCAGTAATGCTTCAAAGTAACGCTGCTCTGAGCCTTCTATCAAAAAACAAAAACAAAAAAAAATTGCATTTCTGTCCGTCTATTGTGTACTCATGGGCTTCTGTATCAGACTTCCTGTTTTCAGCTTAAACCTCCAGGGCTAGGGCTTGAGCATGCTCAGTTTGCTCCTCCCCCTCCCTGCTGTAATCTGAGCTCAGAGCTATGAGTGAGCAGGGAGAGACTCAGGAAGTGATGTCACACGCTAATATGGCAGCTGCTATCCTAAACAAACAGAGAAAGCTTCTAGAGCTAAAGCATTCTACAGAATAAATATAGTGTTCTAGTTTGCACTATCGTGGTTCATCTATTGGCAATAAACTGCTTTGGTAGCTTTCCTTTTCATTTTAGTGCCAGAATATTGGGAATCCAGTATGTAATCATTGTCATGCAAGTACATGGAAGAGATAGGGACTATTTTCCTGCATACTGTAATAATAAAGCTCTTATGTGCTGGCACAGGGGTAGAGCTCATGCCTGCTGATTTAAATGCAAGGAATGAGGTGTGTGCCCATTACTATTCCACAGCCTTACGATTGCCTGGAAAAGGAAGCGGCTCTTTATTCACAAAGAATGTTGTAATTTTAAAATGTAAGTAAATTGACCAGTTATTACATCTTATCATTCTTATTATAGCCAATTCTCTAAAAAAAAACTAAAAGGAACCAAGAGAAAAAGTATTTTGTCTGTGCCCATGCAACATTGTGCTGCATATTTTAAAGGGCTGCTGTATATATTCCTGCAGAATAGATCTTGGTATAGGGGGATGCTATGTTGGCTTAGCTTTATGTTATCTCCCTGTACAGGTTAAGGGTCCCTGCACTGGAATGTTTCATTTACAGCCACATTCAGCTGAATACATTTGCTGTCCTGCTCTTTCTATGGCTTCTTGTAAAGAGATTGTACTGCAATCGAAAGACTATGGGAGGTGCTAAAGCTTTATAGTAGTACTCACTTGATCAGCCATACTAAAATACTGGACTTTCCCCAACATTGGACTGGTGCCTTCTGCTCCCTGCTTAAAGGAGAAGGAAAGCTAACAATAGATTAGCCACAATAGTGCAAGCTATAAGACTATATTTATTCTGCAGAATGCTTTACCATACCTTAGCAAACAGCTCTAGAAGCTCCCTCTGTTTGTTTAGGATAGCAGCTGCCATATTAGCTTGGTGTGACATAATTTCCTGTCTGAGTCTCTCCCTGCTCACTCATAGCTCTTGGCTCGGATTACAGCAGGGAGGGGGAGAGGAGCAAACTGAGCATGCCCAAGCCCTGAAGGTTTACGATGATACAGAAGCCCATGAGTACATAATAGAATATCTTATAAATAATAGTCATATCTTATAAAATGAACCAGCCTAAAGGTTTAGCGTCTCTGTAGTAGTAATGATCCAGGCCTTCAAAGTTGTCCCCATCTAGGATTTTGTTAGGAGTATCTGTGACACTCACATGCCCAGTGGGCTTTGAGCAGCTGTTGAGAAGATAAGCTTAGGGCTCGTCACAAAAGCAGAACATTTAAGTTTGCCTATCGTAAGCTTATGCCACAAGGCTTATTATTAAATTCTGAGGCTAACTATGCTGGTTTCTGAGCTGCCATGTACCAATAATCTAAATTATTTACTTATCAGCCTTATACTGTGACATTTCTTTTCTATGTGTACTGTATATTGTGAGTGGGTCCCTAAGCTCAGTAAGTGACAGCAGCACAGAGCATGTGCAGTTCTTTCCTTCTATTGTGTACACATGGGCTTCTGTACCAGACTTCCTGTTTTAATCTTAAACCTCCAGGGCTAGGGCTTGAGCATGCTCAGTTTGCTCCCTGCTGTAATCTGAGCTCATAGCTTTAAGTGAGCAGGGAGAGACTCAGGAAGTAATGTCACATGCTAATATGGCAGCTGCTATCCTAAACAAACAGAGAAAGCTTCTAGAGCTAAAGCATTCTACAGAATAAATATAGTGTTCTAGTTTGCACTAGCTTACAATAGAAGGAAAGAACATGGGGAACTACTGGGGCATCTTTGGAGACACAGATCTTTACTGCTAAAGGGCTGTGGTTGCCTTGGGCTGGTACAGAAGCACAAAACATAATGTACAACATTTCTAGCTTCTTATTTAGTCAGGCTTTAGTTTTCCTTTAAGGCCTTGTATTGGTCTTTTACGATGACGGGGAATAAGTGAGCATCTTAGCAACAGAAATGACCCCTTATAGAATGCAATATACTTAGGGAACGTGAGACTTTTGGGAATGTCCAACCAGCTTCCAGTTTATTTTTCATCACTTACTAACAGCCAATGGGTGTTACCAAGACTTTTTTCTAAATTGCAACATAGGCTGGCAGTATATGAGCAAGTAATAAGGAAAAGCTACAAGTCTGCAGGAACCTAAATCATTTAAGATCCTACTCAGGCCCTCAATTACAGTGAAGTATTCGGACCTTATGCACTTTACAAGTCTGTTGGGTGCAAGGAGTTAAAGCAACTATTGTTGTTAAATAGGACGCAAACCCCAAAATTAAATTGACGTGAACGTAGAGCAAGTGATTCTCTGAGCAGTTTTACAGTTGAAATTCATTCTCTATTTTAGTGGTTTCTGAAATATAAGCAGTTTTAGACTGCTTTTGACTCAACAGCTTTGTTTAGAGTTGGAGAATGCCAGTTGCATGGCATATTTCTGTATCCCATGCTTCATTTTCTTATTCCCTCCATTTACTGGTCTTTAATGTAACCTAATATAGGTGTTAAATCCGTTATTCTGAAACCCGTTATCCAGAAAACTCCAAATTACTCCCATTGACTCCGTTTTATCCAAATTTTTAAAAAAGATTTCCTTTTTTCTGTAATAATAAAACAGTAGCTTGTACTTGATCCAAACTAAGATATAATTAATCCTTATTGGAAGCAAAACCAGCCTATTGGGTTTATTTAATGTTTACATGATTTAGTAGACTTGAAGTATGAAGATCCAAATTACAGAAAGATACGTTATCTGGAAAACCTCGGGTCCCGAGCATTCTGAATAAAGTGTCCCATGCCTGTACTATCCTTAACTATTTCTGTCCGGTCTTAACAGCACTGGCATTTAATTTAAGATATTCCACTTACAAAAAATTCTTTTGTGAGAAGTTACAATGTTATTTTATTTCCTACAGGCCAAACATCAAGCATTTGGTCTGAAAGGAGGCATTTTCATGTACTGTAAGTGCTTAGATCTCCAGGCCTAGGCATTAAAATAATTGGTCAAGCAGATCAACTCAACATCCTACAAGTTCCCCACCATTAACGTTGCACGAGTCCTCAAGAATATTGCACTAAACACCTTCACACCCTCATGTAGTAGGTCTGTATACAACTTATATACATTGCACTAGGTGCTGGCAACCTTATCAAACATGCACAAAAGAAAAGAATAGCAGATAGAGGAGTAAGGTGGGAGTAATGGCTAATACCTGCCCACAGCAGAACATGATTCATGGTCCAGCTCTTGCGTAGGGCATTTTAGTAATGGCAACGATACTGATGGAGCCAGCTCTGTTGGTATAATTATTTTCCTTTATAATTTCTAGCCAACGTCTATGGTAATTATTTTTTTGTTACTTTGCATACTTATTAGTAATAATACATGCCATTTGTCCTTCTCAGCGTCTGCCCTTTGGACTACAGAGAGATTACAAAGGTCCCGGTATGAATGTCTTAGAAACTAGAAAATCTACAGCCCTTTGTATGGCAAAGGCGTCATATAAATCAGGATATTGTTATAATTAAATACACTCCTCTTCTGCCGTTTGTTTCCTGCTATTCCTGCGTGTCTCATTTCCCGTAATCACTGCTTTTGTGCGGTACCTGCCAGCCGGAGCCGAGGACTCAAGTGTTCCACTTACCCACAAAGCAAACGGTTTTACAGACAACTGGCAGGGTAAGCTTGCTGGGTGAGAAAGGGTAATGCAGTCTCTCGGCTTATTCAGCGCTCTCTCTGCTCAGACTGCCATTTAAGTTGGCAGCCAGTGACAATAGTAAATGCTTTTTATTATATATTCCCCGCGATTGGGACGAAGATACCTATGTATTTGAGAGTGGACTGTAAGTGCCAGCTCATCTCCTGCAGAGCACTGAAAGGCTGTCAGATGATAATGTCTCTTGGCCATTGTGATGTGACTCAGCAAGCCAAAAGGGAATGGAAAGACTCCGCTTGCCAATCCTACGAACGCTTTTACCTGGTGCTTGGAATTCAGCCAATATGCAGAAGTAAAATGGAATGGAATGAAGTATCTCAAGGCTCCTAAAATTCTCAGCCCTTGAAAATGATCTTCTTTTTAAGTAGTCTAAAATCAGGCAATAATGAAAAAAGATGTAGGAGATGTAAACAACTGACGTTCCTACTTTGAGGGAAACCCCCTTTAGTGCCCTGGGGGTAGGATTTATTCCTGTTGGCCCCGGGTTTGTTATGGGATATTCCCTAGGAAAGGAATCCTATAGCTGTGCCTCTTTGAACTCCATTTTGTGGAAAGGGTGGATTCTGTTTGAGAGCTTGGGGCCTTAGTAGGAGAATAATTTAGGAGGCCTTAGCATACCTCCCAACAATTCAGAAATAGAAAGAGGGACAAAGCGGAGCACGGTGACATTTTTCCGACCATGCCCAAAAGTATCTATAAGTGCACCTAGCACATATTCTGAGCTCTCTGCCAAAAGCCAATTAAGTTAGAAACTTTGTATATTTTTCTGTCTGTTCAGTGCAGAAGATGAAAGAGAAAGTCGGGACGTTTCAGTAACAATCCAAGACTGCCGGTTGAGCTGTCAAAAATAGGACAGTTGGGAGGTATGCCTTAATAGGAGAATAATTGAGGAGGCCTCAGCAGGAGCCTAATGCAGCAGGCCTTGGTAAGAGCTTAGGGCAGAAGACCTCTGGAAAGAGGTGCCTGGACCCTAGCGTAAGGAAGACACCTAATTGAATTGAGCCATTCCTCATAGGCCACAGTAGAATATGACCCTTTGTCAACAAGGACAATAGCATTTTTTTACAAAGATCCCATGTATAGCATAGCCATCAACAAAATGTTTATGCCCTGTAGTTTATGGTCAGTTAAAAATAATATATAAATACAAACCCTACTTTATTAAATATAGACCAGAAAAGAGCTTGAGAGCTTGAAATTTCAATAGCAGAGACATATGAGCTCCTTCTATACTTGTATCAGGATTTTATATATCAACAGCCAAGTATCACCAGGGGCTGCTAAAGTCTATAGGGGTCACATCACATCTCTTTAGTTCTGTCTGACAGAATTGTACTAGCTGTCATTGGGTCCTCTTACTGATGCTATGGGCTATTACACTGTTAGCTTGTTTCAATAATTTCATTCTCCATGTTAGATCCCCCCCATCCATCCATTACCCATCCCTTGCCGTCACAGAACACAATGGAGTCATGTACCTGCCCCTGCCTTGTGGCAGTTGGTAAGAACAGGGCTACCTTGCACCTACCAGCCCTGCGTCTGTGCACTATTTATATTTTAATTATAACGGTGCATGACTTTAATTCAGACGTAATACCATGGCATTACATCATGGCACACAGGGCATATACACCCACTGTGTCATCTGCCTTAAACTGTTTTTAGAAATGAGATATGTTTCAGGACTTTATAAGAAGCCAGCAGGAAGAAAGCTGATGCTTTGAAGCCCCAGCACCAGAGGGGCCCCTGTAAAAAAAATTGTAAACTGTACAAAAGACAAATAATGTCTCATTTACGAACTCTGACGTCTGACCAAATGCCATTCACAAAGGTACTTGCGTTTATAATGTTCCTTTTGCATCCATTCTGCTGAATAAAGTTCAAGTTAGAATCCATTGCTCTCCTAGTTACACAGAAACCTGTTATCCAGAAAGCCCCAAATTATGGAAAGGCCCTCTCCCAACAGTAGCTTGTACTTGATCCAAACTAAGATATAAGTAATCCTTATTGGAAGCACAACAGCCTATTGGGTTTATTTGTTTACATAATTTTTTAGTTGACTTAAGGTATGAAGATCCAAATTAGGGTAACATCTGTTATCTGGAAACACGTCCCAAACATTCTGGATAACAGGTCCCATACCTGTATTATATTGTGTAACGTGTGAGCTGCTTTTGTAGGGCTGCACCAAATCCATTAATTTAGATTTGGCCAAATCCCATATGCACCACAAAACATTTTAGCACTGAAACTGAATCCTAATTTGCATATTCATAATTTAAACAAATAACCCCCAAATCTTGTATTATCTGAAAAACATATATATATATATATATATATATATATATATATATATATCCAACCAACATGCTTTAAAGTTACATGACTTTACAGATATGCTCCTTTGCATGTACATTTGCTTTTACCATACAATGGAGTTTTATGCAATCACCATCCCCATGGGTTTAGCAGGTGTAGGTCAGATATTTGGTTTTTTTTTTTAAGTTTAACCAATCAGTTTTTAGTGGATCATGGGTGGGTGATATCTAAAATTAAATGCCAAATCAAATCCTGGTAAAGGGCAAAAAAACGTAAATACATATATAAAGCATTTTTTTTTGCAGGGGTGGGCAATTTGTTAGGCATGCCGAAGTGAATACAACTGCTACTTTCCAACAAAGCTCCACAAAGTGTTGCCACCTGTCTGGATTTCACCTGGACAGCCCGGTATTTGGAAGGGCTTTCCGGGTGAAATCTTCCTGTCCAGATTTCCAAATTATTAAATCCAGAGAGGACATTGAAAATAATGACATGGTGATATGCCAGTTAATAGAAAAGAGAAAGAAAGGTATCCCTTCTTTATCAATAAGAACATATTCATTTTTTTTTATAAAACACGGCTTCTATACACAAAACTGGATGTTTACACCTCATGTCAATTTATAAGATATTACGGTATTTTTTGTCAATAGGATGCCCTATTGCTTGAACAGAAAATCTGTATTAATATAAAGTGCTGGTGCAATAAATAAGTCTAATTCATTTACTCTGTTTCTTAATGCTTAAAGTCCCTTAGAGCTGGTTCAGATTTAAGGGTAAGGCCACACGAGGAGATTCAGGGAGATTTTGTCACCTGGCTACTAATCACCTCGTCTTTTGAGCGACTATCTCCCTGAACTGCCTCAGCGTTTTTCCCCATAGGCTACAATGAAAAGTCGCCTGCGCTAATGCACACACGGCGATGCGTTTTCAATAGTTGCCTGAAATTGCCTCACTGAGGCAACTTTGGGCAACTATTGAAAACGCATCGCTGCGTGTGCATTAGCGCAGGCGACTTTTCATTGTAGCCTATGGGGAAAAACGCTGAGGCAGTTCAGGGAGATAGTCGCTCAAAAGACGAGGTGATTAGTAGCCAGGCGACAAAATCTCCCTGAATCTCCTCGTATGGACTAGCCCTAAAGTGACTTGTTGCATAATAAATAAAAATTCTTAGCAACTTTAAAAAAAATGAATACTTCATTTATGGTGATATGCCAATCACTAATCGCTACGCCATTAGTCCTGCCCCAGACATCACCGCCCCCGACATCACCGGTCCTGCCCCCGCCTCCAATGTCATCTGCCCTGCCCCCCGTCCATTTTCCGGCCCCAGAAAGGTGGCAACTCTAGCGCCACATACCACAATGGGGCCTGTGTTTGGGTAATGCAGTACATTGCTATTTTACATTTCAGTTTCCTTTCATTTATAAATCAAGGATAAGGGACCCTCCAGCTGTTAGTGAAATGAAACCTTCAACCTCTCACAGCTGTAGGGTAGATGTGCCTGGCCTACTCACTAAACACATGACATTTCTAATGTATTTAGGGTTGCCAGTGCCACCCGGCATAGCCAGTAAAACACCTGCCAAGGCCAGGGCCGGTATTGCAAATTTACCAGCAATGTAGCTGCCGGTAAATTTGTAATACTCCTAACACATACCTCCCAACTGTCCCTTTTTCGGAGGGACAGTCCCTCTTTTGACAGCTCAACCTGCAGTCCCTCATTTGTACTGGAAAGTCCCTCTTTTCTCTGCACTGAACAGCCAGAAAAAGAAACAAGGTTTCTCACTTAATTGGCTTTTAGCAGAGAGCCCAGAACAGCTAACAGGTGCAAATAAGATACTTTGTAACAATTTTGAGACACAAAAACAGAGTTTAGATAAGGAGAAATATTTTCAAACTTCCATAACCTGCCAAATTTTGTAAAACTAACATGGTAATTAGGGGGTGTGGCCACAGAAAGGGGTGTGGTCAAAAAATTGCTGCGCTACGTGCGGAAAAAAATTTTTTGTCCCTCTTTTTACTTCCAAAATGTTGGGAGGTATGCTAACAAAAGCCCGGCCCACCCCAACCCAAAATTTACCTTTTTTTGCTGCCTTCTGGCCAATCGCACAACTGGCTCCGCCCTTTACATCACAACCCACCCCTTTTACGTCACGGCCCGCCCCCACCAATAGCCGGTGAGCATTTTATCAAAAGGTGGCAACCCTGGATGTATTGCTAGAGGCCCCTTGTACTCTAGCTCCAGTGGAACTCTGGGTTCATTTGCTCATAAGTCTTTTTCTGTGACGCCCGGCAGTTAAAAAACATTCCCAAATCAAGGCAGTCCCAGAGATGCAGAGTCACTTCTCTCCTGACTAATTCCCAGCACGGTCAAAGGAAAGTAAATGGTGAAATTCTCCTTTTAAATGGAGTCGGCTGAACAAGTATGTGGAGCATTATATAGTGGTGGATCCTGCTTAGGCTGATGGATCGGATCAATATGATGATTTGTATGCGCTGCTAAGCTCTTCATTATTCATAATCATGTAAAATTAATCAAGTTATCCCTATGCTTTGGTTCAGCGTATTGTGTAAGGGAATTGCCAGGGCTTTACTTAATGGCATATAATGAGGCTGAAATATATGATATTATATATATTGTCAAGGACTTGGGTATGTTAGCTATGGAGAGAGAGGGGGCATAGAGGAGACACAGATAGATGCAAGCGCACAATTAATTTCTATAAACCGCGGTGCAGCTTTCTATTATGTAACAGATACTAAGGCTCATTTACAATGGGTGCAAAGTGCATCTTTTTGCCCAGCCCACGATATTATTGTAGTATTTTCACACTATTGCATAAAACAAAATTAAATCCTAAAACCTGCACTTTATAAAATTAATTTAAAAAAAAAATCATTTTAAACAAAAAAGTGCACAGTATTCCCGACCCCCCATGCTCTCCACTTCCTATTGGGTTAAATGCTACAGCTTGTGCCCTTCATGCTTCATGCCCAGAGCCCTCCTGTCTCTTCCCATTACCTCTTCCCATCTGGCTTGTCTGGCTATTATCTATCCTCTCTTGCCTGCCTCTCCACAAAGTGCATCAATGTGATCCAATGCCCAAGTGCATAATCGTGTCTAGTCTGTACCGAGAATCTGGATGCTTCCTTTCTGACATCGCTGCACTCCCAGGAACCTTTGCTATCGCCTAGTCATGTCTGGGCCATTCTACCCTATGAGAATGTCCGTATTGCTAAGCGCTCTTATTCCATACACACCATAGAATGGCTTGTACAATGTGTAGAGTGATGATGAGCATCTTAACAATTAGGAAGCGGCATTAGCTGATAGTACCAATAATAAAATAATATTGCATGGGACTCACCTTATTGTGCAGCCACTACATTAACCATAGGCACTGAAATTATATATTTATTTTAATGGTGTTTAGACTCCATTATTCTCATATATTCCTTATATTCTCATATAGCTTTATCTGTTCTCTATACACTATACAGGTAACTGTTATCCAGTATGCTCGGGACCTGGGGTTTTCCAGATAAGTGATATTTCTGTAATTTGGATCCGCATACCTTAAATCTACTACAAAAAATGTAAACATTAAATAAACCCAGTAGGATTGTTTTTTCTCAAATAATGATTAATTCTATCTTAGTTTGGATCAAGTACAAGGCACCGATTTATTACGGAGAAAAAGGAAATCAATCTTAAAATTTGAATTATTTGATTGAAATGGAGGCTTTGCTGATAACGGGTTTCCAGATAACAGACCCTATACCTGTATTAGGACCTGCTTTTTATAGGCTGGTTTGGGAAAGGACAAAAAGATAAGTTGTTCTGGGTACCCAGCATCACATGAGCCCCTGGTTGTAATTAGGGATGCACCAAATCCAGTATTCCGTTCGGGATTCGGCCTTTTTCAACAGGATTCACATTTGGCCGAATCCTTCTGCCCGGCCGAACCGAATCCTAATATGCATATGCAAATTAGGGACAGGGAGGAAAATTGTGTGACTTTTTGTCACAAAACAAGGAAGTAAAAAATGTTTTCCCCTTCCCACCCCTAATTTGCATATGCAAATTTGGGTTTGGTTCGGGAATCTTTCACAAAGAATTCGGGGGTTCGGCCAAATCCAAAATAGTGGATTCAATGCATCCCTATTGTATTTGACAACATGGATAAAAGTTGAGATTTTCACTGGGCAAAAGGTCACAGAGAAAATAATTTTGGGTGTATGTTACAAACCACCTCATATACAGTAAGTGACGAGAATGAAGCCCAGCTGCTTTTACACATAGAGGCGACTTCACAACTGGGTCAGGTTATTATTATCGATGACTTCAATTATCCAGACATTGACTTGGGTAATGGGGTTGCCAAGACAGAAAAAGCTAGTGGGTTTATAAATATGCTTAATGACAAATTTTTTATTTCAGCTTGTTCGAGAACCGACGAGGAATGATTCTCTTTTGGAACTTGTAATGACTAATACTGAACTCATCTCTTAACATTTATGTGGGTGAGCATTTAGGGAATAGTGATCATAACATGGTCTCCTTTGAGATTCTGTTGCAGAAACAATTCTTTAATGGAGTAACTAAAACATTAAATCTTAGATGTGCAAACTTTGCCAATATTAGGGCATCTCTGCAGCATATTAACTGGGAAAGGCTGTTTGTAGTGTTAAGATAAATGGGAAGTCTTTAAAATGCTGATTAATAAATATACATGTCGGTATATTCCCCTTGTAAGCAAGGAACGTCATCGCAGAAGTGTTGTTGTTGAAGTTGGTAAGAAAAGACGTGCTTTTAAGACTTACAAGTAAATCGGGATTAGCTAAAACATTTCTCCGGTATAAGGGGGCCAATAAATCATGCAAAAAAGCGATCAGACAAGCTAAAATTGAGATGGAAAGGATACTGCAGCAAGGAGTAAAATTAAACCAAAATTATTTTTTAAATATATAGTTAAAAAATTAAGCTGGAGAATAGATTACAAAGAGTGGTGGTAAACTGAACATTTTCTATGTTGACCAGTGTTGTTAGTGGAGTACCACAGGGCTCTGTCCTTGATCCTTTCCTTTTCAACTTGTTTATTAATGACCTGGAGGTGGGCATTGAAAGTACTGTTTCAATTTTTGCAGATGATACTAAATTGTGCAGAACTATAGGTTCCATGCAGGATGCTACCACTTTGCAGAGTGATTTGTCTGGGCAGCAAATTGGAAAATGAGGTTCAATGTTGATAAATGCAGGTTATGCACTTGTCAGTGTCATTCTGTGGCTACTTAAGCAAATAAAGTTCTGTCTTGCATAAAAAGGGCATTAACTCAAGGGATGAAAATTCTGCCACTTTATAGGTCCCTGGTGAGGCCTCGTCTGGAGTTTGCAGTGCAGTTTTGGACTCCAGTCCTTAAGAGGGATATAAATGAGCTGGAGAGAGTGCAGAGACTAAGTGCAACTAAACTGGTTAGAGGGAGGGAAGACTTAAATTATGAGGGGAGACTGTCAAGGTTGGGGTTGTTTTCTCTGGAAAAAAGGTGCTTGCGAGGGGACATGATTACACTTTACAAGTACATTAGAGGACATTATAGACAAATAGCAGGGGACCTTTTTACCCATAAAGTGGATCACCGTACCAGAGGCCTCCCCTTCAGACTAGAAGAAAAGAACTTTCATTTGAAGCAACGTAGGTGGTTCTTCACAGTCAGGACAGTGAGGTTGTGGAATGCACTGCCGGGTGATGTTGTGATGCTGATTCAGTTAATGACTATAGGAATGACTTGGATGATTTCTTGGACAGACATAATATCCAATTCTATTGTGATACTAAAATCTAATATTAATATAGATATTGGTATATATTTAGTTTCAGTGGGTGGGTGTTTTTGTATGTATGGATGTAGGGTTTCATTCGGAAGGGTTGAACTTGATGGACTTTGGTCTTATTTCAACCAAACATAACTATGTAACTAACAATGTAACTATGTAACACTGATATGACCAGTTGGGATTGTTTAGGGTGCTCTACTAATAAGGGTGGCAGTTTTTTAAGGTTTTTGCATAAGTCAAAGGTGGCAGCCGTAGACTAGTGCACCCCAAGAATCTGCTCCTACAACCAGAAATAGTCCCATCCTTACCTGCCCTCAGCACCATAACATCAGCCTGGGTGCAGGCACAGGTGAATACGCATTCCAGTGGCAAAATCCACAACATGTGCATGTACCTGGGCCTACACAATGGTTCTGTGTTTATCTGCTGCTATGAGGGACACCAGCCGTACAATCTAACCTGCGGGCCTCACTTGGCTTATGGGTGTTGCTGGGAATTGTAGTTGAGAGAGCAGGAGGGCCACAGATTGGCTAGTAGTCATTTAAGTGATATTCAGAGCAGCAAAGAACAGCTGAAATTCAGTCATCATTACAATAGCTATGGAAGGCTTGTTTAATTTGCTGTGAAAGCATAACAGATGTTGGGAGGTGAGGACTTGCTGCATACACCAAGAGCCCAGGGGGATGAAAGAAAAACTCAAATCATTGATCTGTGACGGGTAAAAAATATTATTTTAGGTAATACAAGATGCAGGTGACAGACCCCGGGGTGGATTTGTATTGTTCCAATCGCGTTTTCTTTCCTTCCACGCCTCTCGTGATATAAACGCCGGTTCCCAAATCACATTTACTGATAGAACCAACAGCGACGAGTCGGAATAAGCGAAAGTGATGCAGAAAGGAAAGCGCTCAGCAAATCAGCCAGCAAATCAGCACTTAACATGATAGTCATTCTTCATTTTTTCATTATCCTTTCAGAATGTGCTTGTCGGTAAGCGAATGTCAGAAGGTCAACGGTTTGTCAACTTTGTAGTGAATATAAGATAATAAAACTACAAATCCCAATAAAGTGTAGTTCAGTATTATCTGGAGAGCCAAGGGTTGCCCAGCCTTCATATAAACCATCTTCTTGAAAAATATTTTTGACTTTCGGTTGTAGATTGAAGCACAATGGTGGCCTTTATCAAATCTCTATTGACATGGAGCAGGGTTGTACAACCGGGAGTCAAACGTAGCCCCCTAGAGAATTCTTCTGTCTGCACAGGGGCCTTCATAGCTACCAGAGATGTTTGGGTCAACAGATTTTTGACCTGCAAGTCACTAGAGGCTATGGAGTCCCCCTGTAGACTGAAGAACTCTGCCAACCCAACCTTCCCCAAACCTAGCCCATCCTGCTGTACTGCAAAGATTTATATACTCGAGCCTGTGCCTCTCTCTCATCACACAGGAAGGGATGAGTCTATAAATGTTAGTGCTGTGCCAGTTCCAGCTGGGGAAGTATGTTGAAAAAATTAGGCCAGCCACCCACCTGAGACTCACCAAAACATTAAATTGCCAGGCTGAACCTGCCAGACCCATGGGGTTTGGGCTGCTCCCCCCACATCATGAATTTCCACTAAGTACTTGTGCGTTGAACCCATTTAAGGAAATATATATCATATTTGTTACTTTAATACAGATGCAGCAGGTTCAATTGAAGCATCTGGCGCACACAGCCATACCAGTGCTAATGGGTACTGTGTACATTCTGCTTCATCTATAACGTTGAAATGGGCTTGTTGGTATGGCTGTATATTAGGAATCCACCGAATCCACTATTTTGGATTTGGCCGAACCCCTGAATCCTGCGCGAAAGATTCGCGGCTGAATACTGAACCGAATTTGAATCCTAATTTGCATATGCATTATAAGTAGGAAGGGAAAAACATTTCTTATTTCCTTGTTTTGTGACAAATATCACGCAATTTCCCTCCCCGTCCCTAATTTGCACATGCAAATTCGGATTCGGTTAGGCCGTGCACAAAGATTCGGATGAATCCGAATCCTGCTGACAAAGGTCGAATCCCGAACCGAATCCAGGATTCGGTGCATCCCTTCTATATATAAATATATATGTTGCCATGTTGAAATAAAATACAGTATTATTTAAGTCCCAGGAGTGCGCTACCGTTTTTATATATATCTTTAAATATCTGGTGAGTGTTCAGGTGTATACTGATGCTCCAATTGTGCCGTGACTGTTTAATCATTCAGAATGATTTTTCTTATAATGAGGATACAGTGTTTTACTCGCTTCAATCTTACCAATATGTACCTGCTGCAAATAACACAGGCAGAAAAAGCTGGAGCAACCACTACACGTGTTTTATTTTTCATGTCATGTAACTGAAACAATTTACACCTGCATCAGTGCATTTCACTGGCATCATAATCAACATTTACACCTCATTGAGTTTTATCTAGCACCTGCCTGAATAAATACCATGCAAATCCATTGTGGATTATGGTTTAAAAATGCCGGGGAAGTCTCTGATACTAAATTGAACTAAAGATGCTACTTGGATGAGTTGTGACACGTTTTCAAGATTGCTCAGTAAGTAAATCCTACTAGATAATGTCATGTTGTTTGCAAATGGGCATAAATCCAGGTGTGCTCTCTCAACCTAACTATGTTCCACAACTAGTTGTCAGTTGCTGTCAGTCTGGGACTCTGAGCATGAATGACTTATTTACAGCAAGCTGGGGAAAATATTATGCTGAGGGTGGGTATCTCACTATATAACGAAGGAACTGTAGGAAATATACAGTAATGTCTGTGTGTGAAATGGTCGCTACTGCCCCAGGGCCCCCGCTGCCGCTCTAGTGCACCGCGTCGCCGGGCCTCTTTGTGTGCGCACACCAGCACTTCAGTACACATGCATGCGGCGCAGCGTTTGTGCGCATGCGTAAAATGTATATTTTGCCGCGACCCCCGACAAAGAGGGGTCGCACAACACCAAGAATTGGATCTGGGCCGGCCCACCGGGTTTTTTGCCGGTGTCCCGCCGCCCCAGTCCGACACTGGTGTGAAACAGGTTTTACAAAACTCACGTGCAGCTACCCGTATAGCTTTATTTAAAGGAACAGTAATACCAGAAAATGAAAGTGTCCTAGGGTAATGAAAATATATTGTGCTGCACTGGTAAAACTGTCATGTTTGCTTCAGAAACACAACTAAAGTTGATATAAACAAGCAGCTGTGTAGCCATGGGGGCAGCCATTCAAAGCTGAAAAAGGAGAAAAGGCACCGGATACACAGCAGATAACAAATACGATCTGTAGTATACAATGGGAGTCTTCAGAACTTATCTGTTATCTACTCTTTGCTTGAATAGCATCCCCCATGGCTACACAGCAGCTTGTTTATATAAATTATAGTAGAGCTTCTGAAGCAAACACACCAGCTTTGCCAGTGCAGGGCAACACTACAGTATGTTGTCATTACTTTAAGACATTTTCAGTTTTTGTTGTTACTGTTCCTTTAAAAGTACTTTTTTTATTGTCTTTTTCACGATTAGTGATGGGCGAAACACACTGAAGGCAATGGGCATCAACTATTTTTGTACTTGCTCCCTTTTTTGGCCCAATGCATTAAAGTCAATGGGCGTCCGAATAATTTTGACTTGTGCAAAAAACATTTTGACGTTGCGAAATGCCGAAAAAATCGTAGCAAATTTGCGCCTGGCAAATTTATTCGCCCATCACTATTCGCGATATTAGGCTTGGGCCACACAACACAGACAATCCACTGCTCCCCTTCTCTCCGTCAGGCATGGCAGATTTTGCTGCGAAATGCAAAATGTTGCGTTTCGTTACATCTGCCTGCGCTGCGCCAAAGCCGAGCTAATGATTTCAGGTGCAGACTGGGCAGCAGAAGAGGAGCAGAGGGGCAGCGGATTCTTGGCCTGCAGGATCCGTGTCAGGATATAGATATATAACCCCTTTAAACATCATTTATCATACCTCCCAGTGGTTTTTTTTTAGTGGACAGGGGAGTAACTGGGCATGGTTGGGTTTACATGCCGAAAAGTGTCACGTTTCAAACTCAAACATCTTATGCAGGTATGGGGCCTATTGACCTGAAGTTTTCTTTCCGTAATTTTGAAATACCTGCTGTTCCATAAGTAAGTTAGCTAAAGCTGGGTCTGATAATATTCTATTCAGTCTCTTACTCCAGTCCGGGTTTTCCGTGAGACTATCTGGTTATAATTTCCTTCAGCGTCTACTGCCTTTTTATAGCTTGTTTCACAGCCCTGCTTGTTTCATTCATTAGGCCCAGAGCCTGGCATGTTTCATAGAGAAATCTGCACTAAAAATTGATAGACCAGTAGTTGTGCTATTGTCTCCCACTGCTTAATTTAACCATTCCTCTGGAAACAAACGGCACGCTCATTAGTCTTGTTCAGCTACGAGTCCAGGAATCAGAATCGCAGTGCAAGGAGAAGTTCTATACTATACTGAGAATACCTGTTCTGTATTCAAAACCCTCTGGGTTACCAGCCGCCCCTCTCTCTCTCTGCTGTATTTAGGGCATGTATTTATCTGCAAAACAGGGATCCCCAGTCTCTCAACTCAGTGGTTTAATGGTGACTGTTCTTTGAACAGGGTCCTTAAAGCAGAAGGAAAGCTCCCAAGACAGTTTATTGCCAATATATAAGGCACAATAGTACAAGCTAGAACACTATATTTATTCTGTAGAATGCTTTACCATAACTGAGTAAACGGCTCTAGACGCTCTTTCTGTTTGTTTAGGATAGCAATGGCCATATTAGCTTGGTGTGACATCACTTCCTGCCTAAGTCTCTCCCTGCTCACTCATAGCTTTGAGCTCAGATTACAGCAGGGAAGAGAGGAGCAAACTGAGCATGCTCAAGCCCTAACCCTGGAGGATTAAGCTGCAAACAGGAAGTCTGATACAGAAGCCCATGAGTACACAATAGAAGGAAAGAAATTCAGTGTTTCTTTTGACAGACGACCCCGAGCAGCATTACTTTGAGGGTTTACTGGTGTATTTATATAGACCTTTCTGGAAAACCAAGCTGTCCAGCTCAAAACTAAACAGATGGCAATAATAGATGTGCTGGAGGTCTGCAGGTACTCTGCTTGGTTTTCTGGGTAATGTGCAGGCTCTGATCTGGGGGATTTGCCCTCTACACCCTCCTGACAAAAATACTGTGTTTTATAACCTTATTGACCCATCTCCCGGAGTGATGACACTTCCAGTTTACGTGGTTCTTGGGCAGGGGCAAGAGTATAGAGGATCTGAGAAGGGGGTCAGCAGGTTTGGGTTGGGCATGGGTTTGTTTGAGCAGACTCACTCAGGCTGCTGGAGGTAGAGTCCTGCAGCGGGTCGGGTACCCACGGGTTACCCGCAAAAACCTGCGGGTTGCAGGTAGCAGTTTCGGGAAGCGGGTATAGACGTGGGTCGCAGGTCTTCTCAATAGCGAGTTTTACTCATTTTTTTCCGATCACGCCTACTTCTAATGGCCACTTCCGGTTTACAATGACAGCCCTTCCTGTTTTACTCCTTTTTTTCTGATCACACCTACTTCTAATGATGTCACTTCCTGTTTACAATGACAGCACTTCCTGTTTCTTGATGGTCAGGTGGTCGTTGATCGGGTTGTGTATAAGGTACTTGCGGGTGAGGTCGGGTAGTGGGTCCAAGCTTGTAAGTATGCCGGTGTGGGTTGCAGGTCGAGTTCGGGTTTAACAATTGGTTCCGCGCGGGTAGCAAGAGCCCATTTCCTTTGTCTATTGCCCTTCAAGGATACAAATGTCCATATACACAATGCCTGAGCTCAGGATATCCATACAGTAGCACTAGCCATACACTCCTTAATGATATCTTCAGAACACACACATAGATCTTTTGAGTTTTTCAAAAAGGAGGATTTCTGTGGCCAGAGAATCAGAATATATCAGAATATATAGTTAGCACACTCCAGGAATGTTAAATAAATGTATTTACAAGTGAGTACAAGAGAAGAGGCTCCGAGTCTTACTAAATGCCATTAAATTACTTATTCATTTGTATCTTTCTCAGGCCATTGATAGTATTATAAACCGTAAATCAAAATTAGAGAATTGGTAAAATGTTTGTGGGTAAGTAAAACCAAATGGCAGCTGCTAGATGTAACCTTTGCCGATATCATTTGTCTTGTTCAGAAACATCAGCAAATAGTCCCTGTGCCGGGCGACAGTTTAGCTTTGTGCTTCGGGAAGGCTCTGCGGATCATCAGCGTTCCATAAAATAAAATGATTATTGTTATTATGTTGGACGGGTAAGTCACGCTGTAAGTGTACCTGCCTATTTGTTTCCTTTCCTCCAAACATCCCTGGGAGAATTGTATTTACTGGACAAAAAGCAGTGATGATTAGAAGTTTTTCCTTCACTGCCCTCCTCTGGATTCTGATCACAAGCCATTCTCTTAGAAATAGAACATTCTCTTTAGCTTGGTTACCCCCATCGCTAAAGTACGGAGTGTTCTGTACCTGTCACTAAGTGCCAGTTCGCTGCAGATAAACCCCTGGCAACATATACATAAACATACTAGCTGCCACTTCCTCAACCCCATACACTGCATTTGCTTTAGGGAATGAATACATAATGCACCCACATCAGACTTAACAAAGGCTGAATTGCACTCAGTAGTCAAAATGGCCTTCCCAGCGCTGCTCTTGTGCGGCTTATGATGGAAGAGCAGAGAACACTGGCGTCTATTCAGCTGAAAGCATAGATACCTTTACATGAAACCATATCAAGCACAATGATTCCTCACGTGCAGTTATTATCCCTCATCCAATGCTGCAATGAACGCACAATGAATTAAGACTTCAGTCTTCACGGCAATTACCTTAAGGGCTATTCCACACGGGGAGATAGCCTTGCGTTTGCGGTCGCGGCGACAAAGCGCCGCGCCAGTCGCCGCGACCGGCGCAGGCGACAGTTTTGTATGGGCGCCTATGTAAAAACGCCTGTGCTAACCACACGAGGCGATGCGCTTTTCAACAGTCGCCTGAAAATGCCTCGCCAGGCTTTTTCAGGCGACTGTTGAAAAGCGCATCGCCTCGTGTGGTTAGCACAGGCGTTTTTACATAGGCGCCCATACAAAACTGTCGCCTGCGCCGGTCGCGGCGACTGGCGCGGCGCTTTGTCGCCGCGACCGCAAACGCAGGGCTATCTCCCCGTGTGGACTAGCCCTAAGGAGTGAGACCCTCAGGTGGCAGCCCCGCACAGGCAGCAATTAACCACCTACAAGACAAGTGATATGTATCTTAAGGAGCTACATTTTCTGTTCTAAGTGTTGTCTTAGTGGTTATTTAGCAAATGTAGGAGACTAGGTATATGGATGGTTGGCTGCCGAATTTCAGGTGGTAGAAAGGCCCATTTCCCCACTGATTATATTAATGGCTGGAAGACACCCTCACTACTAAAATACCACCTCTCAATAGTGCTGTCACTTTTACTTCTGATTAGGTATTAGGGATGCACCGAATCTCAGATTAGGGATGCACCGAAATTCAGGTTGTGCCTGGCTGATCTGAATCCTTAAAATCATGACTTTTTGTCACAAAACAAAGAAGCACGTGCTGTGTGCTGCTCTCTTTTTCCCACCCCCATGCTGATTTGCATATGCAAATTAGGGTTCAGTTTTCGGCCAAATCTTTTATAAAGGATTCTGGGGTGCTGCTGAATCCAAAATAGTAGCGATGCCGGATTCACTTTGGATCGAATTTGTGGCAAAGACACAAAGGGCCAGTCCTAGGGTGGCATAAATTAAGGGGCGGAATGTCTCCCAGCCGCATGGGTGATTTCTTTGATTTTGGAACACTATTGACTATAGTAGGTGCTAGTGCTCTGGTACGAAAAAAGGTGCCGCATGTATGAGATCCTTTGGGAAGGAGGGGGCAGCAGAGGACCTCTGATCGCCCTCAGGACAAAGCCGGCCCTTTTCAAGATTCACCAGAATCAAAACTATTTTTGAAAATCCTAAAATCTGAAAGCCTGTATAACTGTAAAAAATTGGTGCAAACGCTACTCACTCATTGGATTTGTCTGCCTGGGCGCCTGCTTTTCCGACACAGAAAAAGGATTTGGTTCAGTATATGGCCAAATCTGTACCCCTGGATTTGTCCGGACCCTGAAAATCATACTTCGGTGCAACCCTACTTCTGATACCCCATATACTATATACATAGTATTTAATGCAGTGGGGTAACTAAGGGGGCCAGATGTGCAAAAGAATTGAATGTGACCTGTGATTTTATGCATCGTTGCCCCCCCTACAGAGGAAGCAGACCCTCATAAATACAGCACTGCCAAACTGCTGTGCATAAGGGGTGGGGAAGGCATTTAGGTGTCCCCAAAGCCCTACCTATCCCCTAACTTGCAAGTATTCAGACCCAAAAGGGAATGTAGTTGGGCACAGACCTCAGTGCGTCCTGTTCTTAAAGGGCATGTACAGTCTAAGATAGAATAAGGCTAGAAATGCTGTATTCTGTATACTAAGCATGAACTTACTGCACCACAAGCCTAATCAAACAAATGATTTATGCTTTCAAAGTTGGCTACAGGGGGTCACCATCTTGTAACTTTGTTAAACATCTTTGCAAGACTAAGACTGTGCACATGCTCAGTGTGGTCTGAGCTGCTTAGGGATCGTCATAAACAAAGCTGCTTGGGTTTTGCATGGCTGGGAAGTAAGGCGGGGGCTCCCCCTGCTGTTCATACCTATGATTGTTTCCCTGCTCAGCAGTTAGGGACCGTCTGACAATTCCTATCCACAGCAGCAAATGAAGGGAGAATTTCGCTGCACAGGTTTCTTATAAAAACGATACACATTTTTAAATTAAAGTATATTGGAGATAGGTTTCTTTTTCATTAAAGAAAGTAAAAATGGGATTTTATTTTTTTGCCTTTAAATACCCTTTAAGGTGGCCATAGAGGTAACAATTGCGATCTTTCCTGGAAAAAATCTTTCCAAGAAAGATTTAGTTTCAATACACACGTGTAGAGCTGAATCGTCAGATATACAGGAAGCAACAATAGAATTCTACTTGTATCTAATGATTCAGCACTAACAATGGTCGATGTTTGGGTGACTTCAAAGGCACCCAATCAAAACTTTCCGCCTGGGCCGATCGATGAGCCGACTGATATCCAAGTCTTTTGCCGGTATCAGTCGGCTCATCTCCCACCATACACGCACTGAATATTGTACAAAAATGGTATTGTACGTTAGTATTGGTGCTTGTATGGCCACCTGTAGTTCTTTCCCTATGTTAGTCTTGAAGGACCTGATTTCCAGTGGGTGTTGTATACTCACAGTTTGCAGCGAAGTCCCAATACCTCTACTTAAAATTTGATTTTCTTTTGTTTTTATTGAGTTTAATATTTTGAAAGGTAACAGTCATTTTTTTCCCTTCTGCTCTCTTCCGTATAAAATCCATTTTATTTGGTAAATATTAATTAAATGGGATTAAAAATGTTCAAACAATAGCAGATATGGCTCTCAATTTGTGGGACAGTGAATGGAGAGATAGTAAGTAATTGCACTAAAGCTTCTAGTGTAGTTCTCCTTTCCAGGAGACTAATGGCTCTATTATGGTTTATTTGCTGTTTGTTTTACAAACAAAGTTAGATTTAAAAAAAAAAAAAAATGGTATCAGCTTTTATTTTCCCGTTCATGGTGTTGCCTGCAGCAGACGTGGATATCTGGGGTGGAATTAGTTGTCCATCTGAATTCATTTTCTCTTAAAGGGTTTGTTCACCTTTGAATTAACTTTTTGTATGATGTAGAGAGTGATATTCTGAGAAAATTTGTGATTGGTTTTGATTTTTTGTGGTTTTTGAGTAATTTAGCTTTTTACTCCAGTTTGCAGTTTCAGCAGTCTGGTTGCTAGGGTCCATATGAAGCTAGCAACCATGCATTGATTGGAATAAGAGAGTGGAATATGAATAGGAGAGGCCCGAATAGAAAGATGAATAATAAAAAGTAGCAATAACAATAAATGTGTAGCCTTACAGAGCATTTGATTTAAATGGGGTCAATGACCCCCATTTGAAAGAAAAAGGCAAATAATAATAAAAAAAAAAAAAAATAAGCAATGAAGACCAATTGAAAAGTTGCTTACAACTGGCCGATTTCGATTTTCGAGATTTATCATACTCTGTCCCTTTAAGAATTTGAATTTGACTGTTCGCCACTTAAAACCAGGGATGCACCCAATCCACTATTTTGGATTTGGCCGAATACCGATCTGAATCCTAATTTGCATATGCAAATTAGGGGTGGGAAGGGGACAAAATTTTTTGACTTGCTTGTTTTGTGACAAAAAGTCACGTGATTTTCCTCCCCGCTCCTAATTTGCATATGCAAATTAGTATTCTGATTCAGTTCGGCCGGGCAGAAGGATTCGTCCGAATACGAAACCTGCTGAAAAAGGCCGAATCCCGAACCAAATCCTGGATTCAGTGCATCCCTACTTAAAACCTGTTGAATTGCTGTTTAAGTCAATGGGGGAGGTCCAGGGATTAATTTGGTGGTTTGCAGCCTTCCTGAAATTCAATTGTTTTTCAGAGATTTTAAAAACTCACATGAATTCGAAATTTGACCCTTGATAAATATGCCTCTAAAAGTTAACTTAAAGGTGGTATCCACAGCCAGTATATCCAGTATATCCACACTTGGCCAGGGGGTACCACTTTACACTAAATCCTGTCGCTGAGCTCTCCAGTGGTGCTTGAAGACATAATGGCTTTGATTAAACGTGTGTGGCCCCAGCGAGACTCTAGTGTAAAAGCATCAGATGACACACGGCTACCAGTTTCCAGCTGTTCTGTTTAAATAGCAACAGAGAATTTTTGCAGTCAACAAATTACTAATGTCAGCGAGAGTCGCTTCTTTAACTCTGGCAGTGCACCCTGCCGCCTCTTAACTGAAGATGAAAAACCCAAGAGACAATATATTCAGAATAAACCTTCTAAATGGCCATTAATAATAGTCTGTCAGGTAAGGAACAACTAACTGTACTTATAAAGGTGCTTAAAAAGTTTTACTATTTATTCCTCTCCTCCCCCCCCCAGCAGTTACTAAAATGTAAAAGGGTTTATGAAAAATGTCAACTTAGGGAATTTTAAAATATGATAATTTTGGAATGGTTCATACAAAAACAATGTATAAACACAAAAGAAATACATTTTTACTATAGGTATGGTGTCACGATCGGCACCCAGAATCCAGAACCAATGCTGGGCTCCCTGGTCTCGGCTCTTGCTTCCGCCTTTAACAGCCGCCTTTCACCTCGGGAGGAGCCCTCGGCTTATTGGATGCCGCCAGGTCTTATTAAGAGAGGAGCCAGGCTAAGGGCTCTGGACGAGCAGAGGGACATGATTGTTAGCAAAATCTTTTGGGCAGAAGGTCACAGACAGAAAGCATAGTAAAGAACCAGGCTGGGTCGGTGCAGGCAGGAAACAAGCGGAGTCAAACAGGAAGGGGTCAAAGCCAGGAGATCAATCAAGAATGGCCGAGACAGGCACGGGTCGCAATACGAATATCAGAATAGTCGGTTTACCAGGCAGAGGTCGGTGATCAGAGAAGTCAGGAAAAGTCAAGTAGGCAGGTGTCAAAACAGGAATCAGATATCAATAGCACCCATGAAGTCTCAGAGATGAACCAAACAATGGGCAAAGCAAATTACATAAAGTCCCATTAAATAGGTTTGAATTTGGCACCATTGTGGGCTGACGTCATCACATCAGCGTCAATGCGCCTATAAAAATAAGAAGTGTGCGCCGTGCGCGCCCTAAGGAACTGCCGCTTAAGACGAAGAGGAGCAGGGTGGCGGGTGTCCCCGCTGACCCCCACGAACCCCTAGACCACCAGGGTGAGTTGTTACATATGGGACCTGTTATCCAGAATGCTTGGGACCTGAAGTTTTCCAGATAACTGATCTTTTCGTAATTTGGATCTTCATACCTTAAATTTAAGAGAAAATCATGTAAACATTAAACCCAACAGGCTGGTTTTGCTTCCAGTAAGAAGCTAATTATTAAGCAAAGAAATAACCCCCCCCCCCCCCCGTTCAGTCCATAAACTCATTAGGTTAAAGTTATACGCGGCCCAACGATCGGATCATAACGAAGGGTAATGGGTGGTCGGATTGCGGAACCACATCACATTTTATCAGCCCGTGTATGGCCACCTTAACAATAAGATCTCTGCATCTCTGACGATATCAATGGGTAAATGTCACTACTATTTGTCAGACATCATTTTCATACAATTGCTGTCACGCCCAGAACATCGTCTGACTTGTTCTTTTACTACTTTATTTAATCTGAATGGTTAGTGGTAGGTCGGAAGATTTCAACGAATGATCGTTCGTGGGATACTAGAGTAAAATCTGTGGGCAGCTTTAATTGTGCTTAACCTGCGTAGTAATGGGAACAGGAGGACTGAGAAACCATTCAATAAGAGTAAAACAACTGATTCCAGTTCCACACTGTGTTTGCTTCAACCAAATGCTTAGCCATCTGTGAGCTCCTATCAGCTGGTATTAGCAGTCTTGATCTAATTAATCATCTGGGAAGTAGCTTTGCTTAATTTCATCTTCTTCTAGAAAAAAACTAGATGTATTTCTCACATATCACATGACAGTTTGCATGAATAGTTGCATTAACTATTGTGAGCTTTTTAGCTGAGCAAATGAAACTGGCTTTCCTTTCATATTCCACTGTACTAGCATTTTCCTTTCCAGGTATGGAATCCATTATCTGGAAACCCCCTTATCCAGAAAGCTTTGAATTGCGAAAGGGCCATCTCCTATAGATTCCATTTTAATCAAATAATCCAGATTTTTAAAAAATTTTTCCTTTTCTCTGTAATAAAGCAATTGCAAACAAATCCGGATGCACACCATTTTGGTAAAGTTGTATGAAAAGTGGTTTATTAAGCCCATATACATATAAAAAAAAAAGGACCCGGAGTCGTCCGAAACGTTGCCCTTTTTTGATGTATATGGGCTTAATAAACACTTTTCATACAACTTTAACAAAACAGTGTGCATCCGTTTTTTTCTTTTGTAATTGCTTTACTGACCCAAAAGTACGGGAAGGGTCTTCTGTATAATCACCCTGCACTTTCAAGTGTTATTCATTGGAGTGGGTTTAGCTCTTCATCATTGTGGCGCAGGTCTATAAAAGGAACACGGAAGTCAGGCTCGGGCGGGTGGAGGGAGGGCGGATGGCCAGGCAGGTGCAGGTCGGGAAAATCCTGACCCGCTCATCACTAGTTTGGAGTATCATCTCTTGTCCTTTAGGTTTTCTTTCTTGTTTTGTTGATCTGCATGCAGCTATACTGCATACCTCCCAACATTTTGGAGATAGAAAGAGGAACAAAAACCTGTTTTTGTGGCCACACCCAGTGGCGTAACTAGTTGTTACTGGGCCCCATAGCAAATTCAATTTAGGTCCCCAAAATATTTATAAGTTGGCCTATTTTACCAAGATATATTAAAATTGCTAATTAATTAGGGTCTCACTGGGCCCCCTACACTCCTGGGCCCCCCTGCAACCGCAGGGTCTGCTTCCTCTATAGTTACGCCCCTGGCCCCTAATTACCATGTCCATTTTACAAAATTTGGCAGGTTATGAAAGTTTGAACACATTTCTGTGGTTTTTCTGTGTTATTACAGTTTTGCTAATGAAAGTGACCCTTTAAGCTACAAGTCAGTTTCCCCAAGAGACATGCTTATCTTAAATTGTTACAAAAGTATCTAAGTGCACCTGCCATGTATTCTGTGGTCTCTGCCAAAAGCCAATTAAATTAGAAACGTTGTAACTTTTTTATGGCTGTTCAGTGCAGGAGATCAAAGAGAAAGTCTGGACATTTCAGTAACAATCCGGGACTGTGGTTGAGCTGTCAAAATCGTGACCGCTAAAACCAGTTGGGAGGTATGATACTATATATCCTCTTCTCTATGCTGGATTTGGGATTATATATATATATTTTTGATTGCTCCCCATGGCTCCATTTAGGCAGTGATTTTCATATGGAAGGAATATGTTTTGAACAAGAATCAACATAAAATTATTTTTGGAAAAAAGCAAAGCCAACAACAAGGAGGCAAGTGCGGCATTTTTATATTTATGTGGGCTAATATTCCTTTAAAAGTGTGGGATATTAAAAAATTGTATTACTGTGGCAAATAGTCCTTCTTGGATAAGTGGAGAAAGCAAATCAAACCATTTGCCCTCTGCATCAACATGATTTGGCATTAAAGAAGGAATCAATAATAAAGTGCAGGGTTTCCAATGAGGGGTGGGGACATTTAGGGAAAAATATGCTTTTTCTGATCTACTAAATGTTCTAATCCCAGTATGAAGCCTAATTAGGTCAAAACTTCAAGTAGGGATGCACCAAATCCACTATTTTGGATTCGGGGAACCCCTGAATCCTTTGCAAAAGGTTCGGCCGAGAACCGAATCCTAATTTGCATATGCAAATTAGGATTCGGTTTGGCTAGGCAAGAGGATTTAGACGAATCCGAATCCTGCTGAAAAAGGCCGAATCCTGGATTCGGCGCATCCCTAATTTCAAGTGAAAACATATTTGTTTTTCTGGATTCTTGGAACCATATCAGAAACTTTTTTCTATGAAATAAGGGGTCCTTGACCAAATTTCACTGAAAAATCACTGAAATAAAAAGTATTTTATTTACGACACAGTATAATCTTTAGATCCATCAAAACTTATTCTAAAGAAGTATTGGTTTCTTAAAACGATAGTCATATTTTTTCCCCTATACCACCCACAGGCAGTGTACAGGGGGCATGTACTGGCCATTGGTAGAGGCTCTACTCCGCTAAAGCACTCTCAATATTGGCTCTAGCCATTTGGACTACATAATTAGAAGCCCGCATATAGCTTGAGCTTCAAAGAACCACTTCTAAGGCCACAAACAGATCTATTTAATCAACTATTATACACAAAGTTGTATTTTCTCCCATTGTCACGTAATTGTAGCTTTGGTTGTAAAAAGATGGTTTCTTTCATTATCAATGCAGAACTTTACTGCAGAAGTGTAAAATAAGGGCATGTTGAGCTAAAGAGAGTGGGCACTGCATTTATTTTGGGTAAGGACCAGTGTGGTCATACGATCTGATGACTGATGCAAATATGAGATCTGTTTGGACAGAAAATCCATTTCTGATGCCTCCCACCCATCCTATCTCACTTTTGAGAATATGTTTGGCCCTTTGGCTAAAATACAGTGGTGTGAAAAACTATTTGCCCCCTTCCTGATTTCTTATTCTTTTGCATGTTTGTCACACAAAATGTTTCTGATCATCAAACACATTTTACTATTAGTCAAAGATAACACAAGTAAACACAAAATGCAGTTTTTAAATGAGGGTTTTTATTATTTAGGGAGAAAAGAAATCCAAACCTGTGTGAAAAAGTAATTGCCTCCTGAACCTAATAACTGGTTGGGCCACCCTTAGCAGCAATAACTGCAATCAAGCGTTTGCGATAACTTGCAACGAGTCTTTTACAGCGCTCTGGAGGAATTTTGGCCCACTCATCTTTGCAGAATTGTTGTAATTCAGCTTTATTTGAGGGTTTTCTAGCATGAACCGCCTTTTTAAGATCATGCCACAACATCTCAATAGGATTCAGGTCAGGACTTTGACTAGGCCACTCCAAAGTCTTCATTTTGTTTTTCTTCAGCCATTCAGAGGTGGATTTGCTGGAGTGTTTTGGGTCATTGTCCTGCTGCAGCACCCAAGATCGCTTCAGCTTGAGTTGACGAACAGATGGCCGGACATTCTCCTTCAGGATTTTTTGGTAGACAGTAGAATTCATGGTTCCATCTATCACAGCAAGTCTTCCAGGTCCTGAAGCAGCAAAACAACCCCAGACCATCACACTACCACCACCATATTTTACTGTTGGTATGATGTTCTTTTTCTGAAATGCTGTGTTACTTTTACGCCAGATGTAACGGGACGCGCACCTTCCAAAAAGTTCAACTTTTGTCTCGTCGGTCCACAAGGTATTTTCCCAAAAGTCTTGGCAATCATTGAGATGTTTTTTAGCAAAATTGAGACGAGCCTTAATGTTCTTTTTGCTTAAAAGTGGTTTGCGCCTTGGAAATCTGCCATGCAGGCCGTTTTTGCCCAGTCTCTTTCTTATGGTGGAGTCGTGAACACTGACCTTAATTGAGGCAAGTGAGGCCTGCAGTTCTTTAGATGTTGTCCTGGGGTCTTTTGTGGCCTCTCGGATGAGTTGTCTCTGCGCTCTTGGGGTAATTTTGGTCGGCCGGCCACTCCTGGGAAGGTTCACCACTGTTCCATGTTTTTGCCATTTGTGGATAATGGCTCTCACTGTGGTTCGCTGGAGTCCCAGAGCTTTAGAAATGGCTTTATAACCTTTGAAATTAAACTCAGGTGTGATAAACCACAGTTATTTTTTAACAAGGGGGGCAATCACTTTTTCACACAGGCCCATGTAGATTTGGAGTTTTTTTTCTCCCTTAATAACGTAAACCTTCATTTAAAAACTGCATTTTGTGTTCAATTATGTTATCTTTGACTAATAGTTAACGGTTTTTGATGAGTAGAAACATTTAAGTGTGACAAACATGCAAAAGAATAAGAAATCAGGAAGGGGGCAAATAGTTTTTCACACCACTGTAGAATATCAGTACAATATGACCAGTGGGCTGGTCACTTGGATAACATTAAATCATCCAATGTTTGGCTGCCTTTTATTTAGGGAGAGCCATTGAGATCCATTATTATGGTTGTATGTTGCCATTAGTGGGATCCTTTGATATTAAGGCACTAGTATTCATAATATTAACTTCACATATGTATAAATCAGATCTGTACTAGGGAGGCACTGGATCCAGGATTTGGTTCAGGATTCAGTCACTTCAATGCACCCCTAAGTAAAGATCTATCCTTGCATGAGTGGATATTATGATGAATAATACCTTTCTGGCAGTTCTGGACCGGGCTATGCAAATACAGATCTGCATACAAACTAGCATCAAGATCCAGACCTAAAGCATAAGAAGGAAAAGACGTCGATGAATATGCAGCTCCTTTCCAGGAACATCAGAGGATTCTGACATATCCACAAGCTGCTTTGTTACTTTGCCAAAATGCAATGAATATTTAAGCTACGATCAGGCTTCGTGAGTAAAATGCAAGAGAAAAGTCTTTAATGCAATTCATTATACAAAAATGACTTACAATTGAGTAAATGAATGCATATCATAAAAGAGCCTTCTAAGCCAGGAATGTTAGACATTTATTCCTCTTACTCCCGGATCCTCAGATGACCGAGGGCAGACTAAGGATTCCATTGACTGTAGCAGTGGGTTTCCAGCATTGTGTGAACTGGCACTAATCATAATTTGCAGGGGATCATATGTATTGCGGGAATTGTTGGGCAAAGTATTCTCTCCATATTTTGCACCCTCAGACGACTGGCTTCCTTTGATGCTGTGCCAGTTGCTATATTGTCCTGGGCACACAGAATCCTTTATAGTAATTAGTTCAGTGCTGCTGCCCCCAAACTCTTTGTTATAAAGACCATCCCTCCTTTCCTCATCTCACTAACAAAGTACGACCTGTGATGTTGCTTAGCTAGAAATAAAAGTTAGGGGTCATTTACAACTGCAGTTGCAGTCGCAATAAAGTTGATGCAGTTGTGCAGCTCAACACTATTCATTAAAGGAGAAGGAAAGTCTTCTTCCACTTGGTGGTGCCAAATGTTAAGCACCCCAAGTGATTGTATTTACTTACCTGAAACCCCTGGGCTGGTGCTCCTATCAGCAGAAAACTGCAATGGCCCGGGGTTATACCAGTGAACACCACGGAGCCATCCTCTTCCTGCTTCTTCTTTCTTCTCGCAGCTGCACGTGCGCAGTAGAGCGAAAAGGCGAACTTTAACTCAAAAGTCGGCTATTTCCTTCTACTGCACATGCGTCTGCCCTGGGAAATTTGAAGCAAGAAGAAGCCGGAAGAGGATCGCTCAGTGGTGCTCACTGGTATAACCCCGGGCAGGTGCTGTTTTCTGCTGATAGGAGCGCCAGCCTGGGATTTCAGGTAGGTATATACTAGGGATGCACCGAATCCACTATTTTGGATTCGGCCGAATTCCCAAATCCTTTGCAAAAGATTCGCCCAAATACTGAACGGAATCTGAATCCTAATTTGCATATGCGGAACTCAAATCCTGCTGAAAAAGGCTGATTCCCGAACCGAAACCTGGATTCAGTGCAACCATCATCTATACAATCACTTCGGGATGCCTAACCCCAAGTGGAAGGATACTTTCCTTCTTCTTTAAAAGTGCAAACCTACTCCTTGCACTTTTGCATAAATTCACTTGATGCCTTTTCTTGTGAATCACATGCAACTTTACTTATTGACACTCGGCTTCTCTGTAGTTACCACCACCCTGTAGATGGAAATAGCTAGAGGTTCCCACAGAGACCAGTGTCAATAGGCGCAGCAGATGTGTTATCATGGGCAGTCATTGTGCAGGAAGGGAAGCAATCAATTCCTGAAATGTTCAGTGCAATAGCTTCCATATTGTCAAGATGCACTTACACAATTGCCTATGTATTGACAGCCATTGAGCATTGAGTGTAACTGAAGTTATAGGAAAAGATATAGCTTTATGAGTAAAAAAGATGGTGTCCAAAAATGGACTTACAGTCCTAAATGACCCTTATAATCTTAGATTTTAGGATGCAGGGGTCAGAAATATTATGACATAATACACAAAGGCCATGAGTAGCTTGTAAATTATATCCTTATAAATTATATCCTATAAACGGTGACTATTGATGTTCATCGGTTCGTGATGTCATTTTTTGTCACATGACTCACTAAAACTGTATTATAATAAATAAAGTACCCCTTGTTGGAAAATATGAGGATGTTAGAAGTAACCTTGGAGTTCCATGACCTGTATAAAAGCCTTCAGACTGGTGTTTTTATATGGTCATGGAACTCCTCTGTGACTTATAATATCCTTGTATTTTATAACAGGGGGAACTTTATTCACTATATAATTAGTAGGTCATCATTTACCCCTCCTAGATAAACCCTTTTGAATGTGTTATGGGATGGGCACAGATGTTAACCCAGTGGTTTTTTGGTATTTTGGGTAAATCTTGGTCACACCCTGTTCCACCTTTAAATGAATAGAGTTGTGTGCCAATCTCTGCCTGTTTCTGTTGTATCCTGGGATATATTAGTATGTTTTCAGTGGTGGTGGGGGTCAACCACAATTCAGTTGCAAATCGCAGGGTGCAAATCATAGGGTTGTTCCTGTAAGGAGGGGGAGATATAGGCTGACACCCAAATAAGTTATGTCTGTGAGCAGTTAGTATAGCACGTTTACCCTATTCATAATTAGCTCTATATACAGATGAAAGCATAGTATATTATATTAGTAAACCTCTCATATAGCAGATAAAGCTGCTGTGTTGTACTTGATGGGGGAAAGCTAGTTGGTGGATTTGAAATCTTTGTGACAGCTGTTCCGTGTGTCTGTTTCTTGTTAGAATGTTCCCTCGTTTTATCTCTAAAAGCCAGTCTTTCGGCTCATACTATACAGCAGCTTGTGTGCGGAGCAGCATTCATCTCTGAGCTAAATAGCCCCCACTGGCACAGACTTTGTGATCAGAAAGGAGCCATTGATGTCTCACACAAAGCTGACGGTGGCGAAAATTTAAAAGTGCCTTCTATTTTTGAGATGCACTTCTTTTTTTTTTTTTTGAGTGTTTCTTCCCTTCCCCTCACGTATTTAAAGAGGGTTCCAGGAACAATTTATATCTCCTGAAATTGAGCGTGAAACACTATCCCACAAAACCTATCAATCTAAAGGCGTCTTCTTCCTTCTTTAATTAGGGACGCCCCGCTGAAAAATGTACCCGTCGCTCGCTGAAGGGTGGCGCATTCTCAGATTCCTGGCATAAATCTACAGCTATCCGAATGCCAATGTCGATTCAGAATTGTCAGCTTTATGACAAATGCTGCCAAAAGCACCGTCAAATCCATTATAGCACCATATAGAGCGGTGGGCAGCAGAGATACATCACATGCGCCTTTATCAACATCCGCCAAGCTTTGCTTCATTAAAATGCCTTCTAGTATGAAGAGCAACGTCTGACGTTAGATGTGAGGCTGGTCACATTCTCCACCAACTAATCAGGGGTATTTACATAGTTACATAGTTAAATTGGGTTGAAAAAAGACAAAGTCCATCAAGTTCAACCCCTCCAAATGAAAACCCAGCATCCATACACACACCCCTCCCTACTTTTAATTAAATTCTATATACCCATATCTATTCTAACTATAGAGCTTAGTATCACAATAGCCTTTGATATTATTTCTGTCCAAAAAATCATCCAAGCCATTCTTATAGTCATTAACTGAATCAGCATCACAACATCACCCGGCAGTGCATTCCACAACCTCACTGTCCTGACTGTGAAGAACCCCCTACGTTGCTTCAAATGAAAGTTCTTTTCTTCTAGTCTGAAGGGGAGGCCTCTGGTACGGTGATTCTCTTTATGGGTAAAAAGGTCCCCTGCTATTTGTCTATAATGTCCTCTAATGTACTTGTAAAGTGTAATCATGTCCCCTCGCAAGCGAAAACAACCCCAACCTTGACAGTCTACCCTCATAATTTAAAGGAAAACTATACCCCCAAAATGAATACGTAAGCAACAGATAGTTTATATCAAATTGAATGACATATTAAAGAATCTTACCAAACTGGAATATATATTTACATAAATATTGCCCTTTTACATCTCTTGCCTTGAACCACCATTTCGTGATGGTCTCTGTGCTGCCTCAGAGATCACCTGACCAGAAATACTACAACACTAACTGTAACAGGAAGAAGTGAGGAAGCAAAAGGCAGAACTCTGTCTGTTAATTGGCTCATGTGACCTTACACGTGGTTTGTATGTGTGCACAGTGAATCTTACGATCTCAGGGGGCGGCCCTTATTTTTTAAAATGGCACTTTTCTATTTATGATTACCCAATGGCACATACTACTAAAAAAGTATATTATTATGATAATGGTTCATTTACATGAAGCAGGGTTTTACACATGAGCTGTTTTACTCAGTCTCTTTTAATAGAGACCTACATTGTTTGGGGGGTATAGTTTTCCTTTAAGTCTTCCATCCCTCTAACCAGTTTAGTTGCACTTAGTCTCTGCACTCTCTCCAGCTCATTTATATCCCTCTTAAGGACTGGAGTCCAAAACTGCCCCCATACTCCAGATGAGGCCTCACCAGGGACCTATAAAGAGGCATAATTATGTTTTCATTCCTTGAGTTAATGCCCTTTTTTATGCAAGACAGAACTTTATTTGCTTTAGTAGCCACAGAATGACACTGCCCAGAATTAGACAACTTGTTATCTACAAAGACCCCAAGATCCTTCTCATTTAAGGAAACTCCCAACACACTGCCATTTAGTGTATAACTTGCATTTATATTATTTTTGCCAAAGTGCATAACCTGCATTTATCAACATTGAACCTCATTTTCCAGTTTGCTGCCCAGTTTTCCAACTTAGACAAATCACTGTGCAAAGTGGCAGCATCCTGCATGGAACCTATAGTTCTGCACACTTAAGTATCATCAGCAAAAATAGAAACAGTACTTTCAATGCCCACCTCCAGGTCATTAATAAACAAGTTGAAAAGCAAGGGACCTAGTACAGAGCCCTGCGGTACTCCACTAACAACACTGGTCCAATTAGAAAATGTTCCATTTACCACCACTCTTTGTAGTCTATCTTTTAGCCAGTTCTCTATCCAGGTACAAATACTATGTTCCAGGCCAACATTTCTTAATTTAACCATAACCTTTTGTGTGGCACTGTATAAAATGCTTTAGCAAAGTCTAAGTAAATCACATCCACTGCCATCCCAGAATCGAGGTCTCTACTTACCTTCTCATAAAAAGAAATTAAGTTAGTCTGGCAAGATCTATTATGCATAAAACCATGCTGGCACAAACTCATAGTATTATGATTTGCTATGAAGTCCAGTATCTTATTTGTTCAAATTAATTATAACCCGCTAAAAGGAACCCCAAGAAGTGCACATGCTGTATGTTTATTTCTATCTTTCCTCAGACATGGACCTCTAAAACCCAATTACCCAGATGGTTATATTCTACATTGTACAGCACATACATTTTTTGCCAACTTATAATATTCTATAAGGGTAAGTGCAATATTTCGGCATCTTACACCTAAACTCTAATGTTCAGTAAAAAAAATTGACTTCAATGCATTTGGCGTTTTTTTTTTTTTCTGTATCACACATTTTTGGCGAAGCGAAACGGGTCAGAATCAGCGTCACTAATATTCTACATTTGAACCCCTTAGTGAATAAGACTTCCTTGAGATCAGATGCTGTTTGGCACCAAGGTTTAACTGAATCTGAATCCTATAAAAGGGATGGGATTTAGCCAAGTCCCAAGTCTGGGTGCATCGCTAATATACAGTGAGGTGCAGATTCAGTAACAGCCTATTTTATGCACGTTCTGGTCCTATTTATTTGTACAGTCCACTGTATAAATAACAAGCGGTTATTATTATTAACGGAAGATTGTCTTTTAGAAGCAGATAAAGCCTATCCTGGAATATTTACAAGCTTTCTGAATGATGCGTAGCCCACGCCTAATGAAATACCCCACTAAAATAAATCCTAATCTCCGTGGTGGGGCTGTGCATGACAGAAAGGCCAAAGCTCCGACCAAGTGGAAAGTTTCTCAGCTCGGGAAACAACAAACTATAGATCACATTGGGCTATTTGCCGTGTGAATTGGTAAATTAATGTTTACACTGCTCCGTGGTTGTTTTGTTGTCCCAGAAACAGTAAATCTCATTTGCTCATAAGATTGAATAAACCTTCCTGGCGACGTGCGAGGCTTTTTCATTTGTGAGCTAAATATGCTCTGCGCCCATCTATCCATTTCTATCTGTTAGTCACCTTTAGAGAGTCTCATTCATATTCCTTCTTCATGATGAGGCATGTATCAGTCACACATCACTGAGGGACACATCACTGCAACTTTGTTTTGACGCATTGCACCATTTTATGTTTTGTTACTGGTCCCACCGCAATTAAAGTTCCTGCACCCTGCAGTATGTGCCTCAATTCTGCTATCATTGCTTAAATGTTTTAAAGGCGTTAGATTAGTTATAGAACTAAAGTTCATGGCAATGTGACTTTGACCACATTTAGTAATGTTGACCTTGTGCCCACTGGTGACTTCATTGTTTATACAGTTGTTCCATGTCTCGCATGTTCAATTATAACAATACTCATCTGAATCTGATACCTGAGGGTGCATTTGCCTGCAGTCTGATGCAAGATAGAGAATATCAGCTCAGAATCAATTCAATGCAGTATCTATCTTTGGTAGAAGCCAACTGATGGAGTTTGTTGTAAAGTAAAGATTGAGGGAACAACACTCTGGTTAGTTTCACTGAAGAAGTTCTTAAAGACATTGGACATGGGATTATTATTTCACCTAGAGTTGTGCCAAATCCTGGATTTTGGATTTAATTCAGCCAAATATCAGCACTATTTTCACCTAGGCTTAGGCCGAACTTTAACATCATGTAACTTGGAAAATGAAATGCACAAAATTTTTGTTCCCAATTGTTATAACATTTTTTATTTTTCCCCAATCTTAATTGAAATCTTAAGGGTTTGAAATCAGTTTGGGATGCAGCCAGTTATTCTGGGGGAGGTTCAGGGGGTTATTTAACAAACAAGAATCCACAATTGAAAACGCAACTTTTTCAGATAGTTGCACAAAAACTGTGATTTTTCCAGATTCATGGGAAAGATCAGTTTTTTTGTGAAATCAACGGAGAAGCCCCGGAATGTTGGCGCAGACAATAATATCTTCAAATACGAACTCTGCCATTGACTTCTACAGGACCTCGACAGGTTGAAGATGGAGAATTTTGGATTTGGACCTTTTGCAGCCTCCCCGAGGCTGTTACCTGCAGTAACAGGTTTGTTAATCAGATTTTTTGTAGGAAAAAAATTCAAATTTTTCGAGATTTATTATACCCCGTATAATAAATCTCGAAAAATTTGAATTTTTTTCCTACAAAAAATCTGATTAACAAACCTGTTACTGCAGGTGATTTGGGGGCTTAAATCAGTGCAATTCAGGTCTTGACATGTCTGAAGTATGAAGTCAGAAGCTCCTTCAGTGCATGTGTGTGACATCAGTAGCTCATAAAGTGCATGTGTGTGATGTCAGAAGCTCATTAAGTGCATATGTGTGACGTCAGAAGCTCGTGCATGTGTGTGACGTCAGAAGTTCATAAAGTGCATGTGTGTGATGTCAGAAGCTCATTAAGTGCATTTGTATGACGTCAGAAGCTCATTAAGTGCATGTGTGTGATGTCAGAAGCTCATGTGCATGTGTGTGACGTCAGAAGCTCAAAGTACATATGTTTGATGTCAGAAGCTCATTAAGTGCATGTGTGTGATGTCAGAAGCTCATGTGCATGTGTGTGATGTCAGAAGCTCAAAGTGCATGTGTGTGACGTCGGAAGCTCAAAGTGCATATGTTTGATGTCAGAAGCTCATGTGTGTGACGTCAGAAGCTCAAAGTGCATGTGTGTGATGTCAGAAGCTCAAAGTGCATATGTTTGATGTCAGAAGCTTAAGTGCATGTGTGTGATGTCAGAAGCTCATGTGCATGTGTGTGACGTCAGAAGCTCATAAAGTGCACGTGTGTGATGTCAGAAGCTCAAAGTGCATGTGTCTGATGTCAGAAGCTCATTAAGTGCATGTGTGTGACGTCTGAAGCTCATAAAGTGCATGTGTGTGATGTCAGAAGCTCATGTGCATGTGTGTGACGTCAGAAGCTCATAAAGTGCATGTGTGTGATGTCAGAAGCTCCTTAAGTGCATGTGATATACACAACTCCCTCCTAGTGTCCTAGAGCTGGAGGGTCAAGTTTAAAAGAAATACTGTTACCCCCAACCAGAGTGCGGGTACTATTGGGGGAAATTATTTTTGGGAATACAGATGCCCTTTAAAGACTATATGTTGTATTGAACAGAGATATCATCACAGTGCTCTTAGAGAAGCGACCCCAGGCAGTTATATGGTGTCAAAGGTTACTTATTATAACTACAATCACTAGCAAATTGGCACCTCTACCAGTGAATAGCACTTCAAAGCCCAATTCTGCCCTGTTGTGTAGCAGTAACTACAGATGTCTAGAACCAACATTATTTTTGGAGCTTATAAAGTACTTTTCCATGAACCTAGTTTTTCCAGCAACTCTCTGTATCTGTTAATTTTGTGGCACTAATCAAAGGCAAATTAGTATTTTGGTGTATAATGCTACACTAGAATAAGGAAGGCATTATTATTATTTTTTGCATTATATTTTCTGAAACGTTGTTCTTCCTGCTAAGGGCTCTAGAGTTCAATGAGAAAATCAAGGAGTCATACAGTTAGAGGAACAAAGTTCTTCCAAACAAGTGGTAAAAAGCAGGAAAACATTGTTGTTTTTTCATTCTCAGTAATATTTATTATGTTGCCCTCCAGATCTAACAGACAGTTGTGTGTTTCTGTATAAGTGGGGTTTCACTTTTACTTTCTCTTCCCATCAAATGAAAATGCTGACACCCATTGTTGTCTCCATATAAATCTAATCCTAGCTGGGTTGATTTTTTTTTTCTGCGTTTAAAGGTCATCCCTATGATCTGAGCCTTTAATGTGAACTATAATAGAGAGTGCAGCTGCTGGAGGCTTCCATATTGCCTGCGCATGATGTTACAAGCTCCTTACACAAAGCTTTTAATATTCCCCCTGCTGCCATGTTAATACTTCCCTCTTTAACAAAAATTAACAGGTCCTCTAGGGTCCATTTTCCACCTCTCCAGGCCAAGCAATTAAATGTAACAACACTTAAATCATGGCTCAGAATAGCCAGGAATGGGCTTATTCTTTGAATCCTTTCCCAGAGCTTTGTACATTGCAGTTGCACTTATGGCATGATGCATTTTATACAATCGAGTCCCGCTCTTAGTTCTTGTTTTCTGACTTCAAAAACATCTTGTTACACACAGAGCGACACATCATGGCGTGTAGAGCAGAGACTAAGTGAACGGTCGCAGAGAACAAAGCTTTCATTATTAAATGTCACCAGGACATCCATTTGCTGCACTTTAAACGGTTTCCCCATTTTTCTTCTATTTTTTTTTTCATTCTGTGAAATTATTATAAATAATTAAGAAAACTTCAGAAAATCATGCATTAGTCACAATCAGTAATATTTATTATTACATGTCCATACGGCTCCTCGAACCTGGAATTTGGTACAGCCCTTACAACCAATGTAGGCGATTTGGTTACATGATCTTTCGTTTTGGGGAAAGTCACAAGATTGTTTTGCAGACCCATATATATACAAGTATGGACCTGTTATCCAGAATGCTCAGGACCTGGGGTTTTTTGGATAACATAATTTGGATCTTCATTTAATTCTACTAGAAAATCATATAAACATTAAATAAACCCAATAGGCTGGTTTTCTGGGGTTTTCTGGATAACATAATTTGGATCTTCATTTAATTCTACTAGAAAATCATATAAACATTAAATAAACCCAATAGGCTGGTTTTCTGGATAACACAATTTGGATCTTCATTTAAGTCTACTAGAAAATCATATAAACATTAAATAAACCCAACAGGCTGGTTTTGCCTCCAATAAGGATTAATTATATCTTAGTTCGGATCAAGTACAAGGTACTGTTTTATTATTACAGAGAAAAAGAAAATAATTTTTTAAAAGTTGGATTATTTGATTATAATGAAGTCTATAGGAGACATCCTTTCTGTAATTCGGAGCTTTCTGGATAACGGGTTTCCAGATAATGGATCCCATACCTGTAGCAGTGTTATATTTCTGATATTAGTGAATACCTACCTTCCATGCTGCCAGGTCTTCTGGTTCTACTCACCCTAAGAATAATACATCACACTGAGCTGTCCAAAGGCAGATTTTAATAAAGGCTTGAGGGGTTTAAGCCTCCCCAACCACAATGATCAGGAGGGAGAGATTATACATGGATCTGACACTTATTGCAACCTGCTCTGGGAAATGCATTTATCTTACAAAGTGTTCTGTAATTGTGGATGAAATTGGCACTACATTTAGATGTTTGTTCTGGGGGGCATAATGCATAGAATTGGGTTTGCTACTGTTTGTTACCATTAGCCTTCCAAAATACAACAATCCTCCTCCTCTTCCTCTGGTGCCAGTGTCTCACCCTGAATGCACAAGAGGAGGCACAGCCAGCAAACCAGACTAAGAGGTACTGTAAGTGAAGAAGGACACCGGATTACAACCTTCCTGAAACTGGGATTTGGTACAGCCCTTAAAACCTATGACCGAAGCCTTTCTTGATTTAAGTCTTTAGTTTCTCCTTTAAAGACAGAGATGTAGTAGCACCCACAGACAAGGAAAGTGCGGCAGTTCCAACACAAAAGCATCGCACACTGTCTGGGATCCTGTCCCTGGTCAGAGAATCCCGGCTCCATTACAAACTCTTTGTTCCACTGACAATCAGTTGCACCGTGCCCTCCTCATCTCTTGCCACAGACCTCTGTGATAAATATATTAGCGTTGGGTTATTTCTTACAGCACACTCACCTCAGCCATAAACAAGATTATCAGGGATCGTGACCAGTTGCCTTTATATTCTTGAGCCACGAGCAGGGAAGAAATGGGGAAGACAGAACCATTGGACCACAGCAGTTAAATAGAATATGACAGATAATAACCTATAGACCCATCTGGGCGTTCAATTATGTAACTGTCAGATACACATATTACATATTATTATTGTTCCATCTTATTTCATTCTCAGCTGTCTATTCCAAGCAGTACTGAATTCTCTTGCCATACTGGCCCCTACAACGTCAGTCGTTAAACTGCCCTTTTCAGCCACCACTCCTATATATGTTGCCCCTTAGTTCTACTTAACACTTGTTCTACTTTTTCATCTTGAAATTTGCTGTCTTTGCGCTTCTGCCTTCCAAACAATGGAGTAAAGTTACACAGATGTAAACTCACAAAGTATCCTCTTGCCGCTGTTTATTTTAAAGGCAACAAGCAACAAAGGGGTTTAAAGTCTCTGGATTTGGGTTGCACTAGCAGCGTGTTTTATCATATGTGTTCAATGTAACAGCCCCCCCTGTTGTTCCCAACTACAATGAGCTTAATTAGTGCAATGTTAGAGTTATACGTGAACATTCATATGCAGCTATCGCCCCAGATATTTGCCCCAGAATACTGCTTCTAACTTTTAAAGGAGAAGGAAAGTCTTCTTCCACTTGGGGATGCCAAATGTTAGGCACCCCAAATAATTGTATTGACTTACCTGAAACCCCAGGCCGGTGCTCCTATCAGCAGAAAACTGTACCAACCAGGGGTTCTTCTAGCAACCAACACGGAGTTATCCTCTTCCAGCTTCTTCTTTCTTCTCGCAGCTGCACATGCGCAGTAGAGCGAAAAGCCAAACTCTAACAAAAAAGTCGGGTATTTCGTTCTACTGTGTCTATGCGTCTGCCCCGGGAAATTTGAAGAAAGAAGAAACCAGAAGCTGATTGCTCTGTGGTCCTCTCTGGTATAACCCTGGGCAGGTGCAGATTCTGCTGATAGGAGCACCAGCTAGGGTTTCAGGTACCGTATATACTCGAGTATAAGCCGAGTTTTTCAGCATCCAAAATGTGCTGAAAAAGTCTACCTCGGCTTATACTCGAGTCAGCTGAGATTGCAGTCACTTTTAATCATTCCTATACCAACAGTTCGCTTGGGGAGAGACTGCAATATCACACAGCACCCTCTGTTGGTTACATGAAAGAATAACAGTCACTGCAATATCACACAGCGCCATCTGTTGGTTATATGAAAGAATAACAGTGACTGCAATATCACACAGTGCCCTCTGTTGGTTATATGAAAGATTAACAGTGACTGCAATATCACACAGCACCCTCTGTTGGTTATATGAAAGAATAACAGTGATGGCAATATCACACAGCGCCCTCTGTTGGTTATACGAAAGATTAATAGTGATGGCAATATCACACAGCACCCTCTGCACATGGTAGTAGGACAGTGGGACAATGCACACAGTAATCCGTTTGGCAATTCTCTGTCACCATCAATTTTGCAAAGATCGCTGAGGGGGTCGCTTTGGCGGAATGTGCGCTGCTGGGAGACAGGGCTGTAGTTGTGTCTAGGCTTATACTCGAGTCAATAAGTTTTCCCAGTTTTCGTAGGTAAAATTAGGTACCTCGGCTTATACTCGGGTCGGCTTATACTCAAGTATATACGGTAAGTAAATACAATCACTTGGGGTTGGCTAACATTTGGCACCCCCAAGTGGAAGAAGACTTTCCTTCTCCTTTAAGGGCCAACTGTTCCTTTACTTTTTGCTTTATATTTGTCTAGTAGGCTGGTGCTCCTATTAGCAGAAAACTGCACCATGGAGTGATCGTCTTCCGGCTTTTTCTTTCTTTAAATTTCCCAGGGCAGACACATGCGCAGTACAACGAAATAGACTTTTTTGTTAAAGTTCGGCTTTTCAATCTAATGCACATGTGCAGCCACAAGAAGAAGTCGGAAGTGTATTGCTCCGTGGTGCTCACTGGAATAAGCCCCGGACTGGTGCCGTTTTCTGCTGATAGGAGCACCAGGACGGGTTTCAGGTAAGTAAATACAATCACTTGGGGGTGCCTAACATTTGGCACCCCCAAGTGGAAGAAGACTTTCCTTCTCCTTTAAGGGCCAACTGTTCCTTTACTTTTTGCTTTATATTTGTCTAATGTTAAGATTAAGGGGTGATATTCTATCATTTCCATTTGTCCTCTTGGATCCGTCAGTCTTCCTTATCACATCACATTGTCCTCCTTATACCCATTAAAAGTAGAAGTCAAAAAGTGGTGTTGCCCAAGTCATGGTCTGATGTCCTCGGGTGCATGGGCAACCAAACATGGCTATAAATTGGCCTACTAGACCCTATCTAAACTAAGTTTCTATCCAGCATTTTAAAGGGGACCTGTCGCCCAAAAAAAAAAATTAAAATTCTATTTTATCACATAATTCAAGCAAAATGAACGTTAATTACACTATATAAATTATTTGATTTGATCTTGTTTCCTTCAGTCTGGGAATTCATAATTATAGCAAGCAGACAGGTGCCATTTTGTGGACACTGTTATTAAGACAAGCCTTGTATCATCTCAGAATCCTGTTTGTGCACCAGAATCGGGGACCCGATGTCCATCCCCATGCCCTGGGAATGGTAAAGAGACTGGGGGAATGTGGGGAGAGCAGTGACATCTAGGAAGTGCTGAATGGAAAGTGAAAGTAATTGCATAGAGGAGGGGCAGACAATATTTGATTGACAGCTGAGATTTTTAAATTTCAATGCTTTCATAAAAAATAGAAATTGGATTTCATGTTTAATTTGAAAAGGACCTTTATTATACAGATTTTTGTGTCTGGGTGACAGGTCCAGTTTAAGAAGTGCTTCATATTATCAGTCATTTTAAATGATCAGTTTGCCAGCAGAGTTCATTATTTCTTATTGAAGCATGAAATGTATCTCTCATATGCAGAAAAACACCCAGATATATATGGATATAGATCCCTGTGCCAGTATGTTTCATAGTAAAATCAATGTATAAACCTACTAAAAATGAATCATCAGAAAGGAGTAAGGGAGAAGAGGGGCCCTGTAACCTGACCCTTATTTTCCTGCGTGAGATTGTTCCTCTTACAATAATCACCTAATGGCTATTGAAATGTTTTGAGCCAAAGAAATCTTTCTCCCTGAATGGCTCATATTCTTCTCTACCATTTGTATTTTAATTTTACTCAGCTCAATGGATGCAAGGAAGGAGAAGGAAAGTCGTATCCCACTTGGGGGTAGAGTCCTGCAGCGGGTCGGGTACCCGTGGGTTACACGCAAAAACCTGTGGTATCCTGCAGGTTGAAGGTAGAAGTTTTGGGAGCTGGTATAGACACTGGTCAGCGGTTCGCGGGTCTTCTCAATAGCGAGTTTTACTCCTTTTTTTCTGATCACACTGATGTCACTTCCGGTTTACAATGACAGCACTTCCTGTTTCTTGATGGTCAGCGGTTTGCGGATTGGGTCTCAGATAAGGTACTTGCAGTTCAGGTCGGGTAGCGGGTCCAAGCGGGTTAGTATGCGGGTCGAGTTTGGGTTTTCACACAGGACTCTACTTGGGGGTGCCAAATGTTAGGCTCCCCCAAGTGAATGTATTTACTTATCTGACACTCCGGGCTGGTGCTCCTATCAGCAGAAAACGGCACAAGTCCGAGGCTTATTCCAGTGAGCGCCACGGAGCAATCCACTTCCGGCTTCTTCTTGCGGCTGCACATGCACATTAGATTGAAAAGCTGAATATTAATAAAAAAGTCTATTTCGTTGTACTGCGCATGCGTCTGCCCTGGGAAATTTAAAGAAAGAAAAAGCCGGAAGACAATCACTCCATGCTGCAGTTTTCTGCTAATAGGAGCACCAGCCCGAGGTGTGAGGTAAGTATATACAATCACTTGGGGGAGCTTAACTTTTGGCACCCCCAAGTAAATATCCTTCTCCTTTAAGCATTTTTAACTGAAGACCAGCAGTCATCATTTCCACGATGGACGGATAGAAATTGTGGTTTTTCCCTGATGAAGAACACTGTTTGTGCTCGAAAACGTTGGATTTTTTGTGATAAAACTTTTTTTTCTTTATAGTAAGTCCCAGTTAGTGCGGTACTCTGTCTCTATATTTATTTGATTTGATCAGCACCCGGGCAGTTAAGTACATTTTTTAGGGTTGTGCTCCTCTCTGCACCTATGTACAGGTATAGGGACTGTTCTCCAGAATACTAAGGACCTGGAGTTTTCTGAATAATGGATCTTTCTGTAATTTGGATCTTCTTACCTTAAGTCTACTAGAAAATCATGTAAACATTAAATAAACCCAATAGACTGGTTTTGCTTCCAATAAGGATTAATTATATCTTAGTTTTGGATCAAGTACATGGTCCTGTTTTATAAGGAAATAATTTTAAAAAATCTCATTATAATACACAAAACCCATAAATATCTTGTAAATTATATCCTTATAAACTGTGAGTTCTGATGTCATTTCTGTCACATGACTCACTGAAACTTGTGTATTATAATAAATAAAGTACCCCCAGTTGCAAAATATGAGGTCATGAAACTCCTCGGTAACTTATTATATCCTTATAATTTACAAGAGGGGGTACTGTATTCACTATATAATGGAGTCTATGGGGGACGGCCATTCTGTAATTCAGAGCTTCTTGATAACTGATCCCATAAATGAATATCTCTCTCTCTCTGGCTCCTGGGCACAAGCAGAAAATCTTTTTAGAGAAGGATAATAAACATAGTGGGGTATTTTATCCTGTTGATTTTAAACCATTCTCCAGTTGAAAACAATAAACATAGCGAGTGACTTGGGAATGTTGTCAGAGCAGAACAATAGCGGCTGTACCCCCAGATAAAATAAATGCAGTGGTTTAAATGGAAGACTTCTTTTTTTAGTTGAGAATGAAAACGCTCGCAAACCTTTTGTGTGACGGCCTCATTTCCCCCCCCTGCTCTTCCCTCGGGTGTGAGTTTTTTTCCCATCTCCGCTGGCAGAGGAACAATAAGTAATTCACCCATTACGCCTGTGACATGTGGACAGGGTGAAATTTCTGTTGCCACTCTAAGCTCTCCTGCTGAGACTCGGGGTCAAGGGTGCCGGGGTGGTTTGCGGAACCAAGATTTCTATTGAAAACCTGCGGCAGGCGACAGCATTTCCCTTCAGGAGCCGACGCTCACGATACAGTATATCATTAGTCCAACAATGTGGCTCCTGCCCGGAGCAATTGTGATTGCATTAAGTGTGACAGATTTCAGTGGCGCACATATTTCATTATTGCACCCCCCCTTCCATGTCACCAGGACACTTTTAGTCTAAAAGTATTTTCATTCTTTCTTGAACGTAAAAATAACCCTGGTCACGTAAACTAAAAGCTTTCATAATGTTTGTCGGCTTGAAGAAATTCAGAATGTTACAGTCCCGTGTCTGGTTGTGATGGAAGCGCAATGCCAAGTATGAAAGTACTTCCAAGAAACTGTATTAGAGGGATGCTGGGTGGGCATTTGCCTTGGGCCATCGAATACTAGTGGGGCTGATTTATCAACACTGGGCAAATTTGCCCATGGGCAGTTACCTATAGCAACCAATAAGTGATTAGCTTTTTGAAACCAGCTGCAAGTTGAACAATGAATGCAGCAATCTGATTGGTTGCCATGGGTTACTGCCCATGGGCTAATTTGTCCAGTGTTGATAAATTACCCCCACTGACGGCAATCTGTCCTCTAAAACGTTCTTGATTAAAGTATTTATTTTCTAACATTGGAAATTAAGACATCTAGACATTCAGGTCACGCCTCAAACTTGTATGGCTGTCCTGCTGCAAATGGATCCCATCATCCCGGGCAAGCAACAAGCCTGAGCCAACAAAGGCCAGGACCCATTGTTTTTTTTCCTGGTATCCTGCTGGCTCAGCCCAACCCTGCGTATGATAAATGAATGTATGGAGTAGTATTGAAATGAATTTTATGGCTTAATATTCATTTGGAGATTATGGTTGACCATTGTCGAAAAACTCGAGTGAAAAGAGATAGAGTTAACAAACGCCTATGAGAATGACTACACACAGTATGGAGTGTATAACACACATACATACATTTTTTAGCTGTCCGTTATCTGTAAGGAAAGCACATTTTGCCGCTGCTGCATTTACAAACACGCTGAGGATAAAAGCCTTATAATCATTTCCCGAGGATTAAGTTGAGTTTGTGACAAGTAAAGGTTCCTGCCGTGCGTTTGTCAAGGGGTGACAATCAATTGCTGAGAAAGTAGAGCTTCTTCCCTTTGTGTTCTATAAATAATCGAGGGAAGGTGATTGAGAATGGAAGTAGCCTATTGTATAGGAGGACGCATTCGTTCTCATACATTGACAGATTTAAATATTCTTTCTACTGCGGGGCCCATCCAGCTACACTTGTCTTGACAGAATCCATTCCCAAGCATAAATGTTGCTGTAATTTCCGAAATCTATAACGTGTCTGGGCTGCACACAAAAGAAGACGAACAATTCAATGTAGGAACACAGGTTACTCCTAGGTACACACATTATACATATATATTATTATGATTATCTTTTATAAAGGAATGACATGTTCTGCGGTGCTTTAAAGAGATTGTTTCTCATTCACATGAGTCTCTGCCCCAGGGGAGCTTGCAATTTAAGTTTAATTTTACCAGAATCCAATTGAGTTGCCTGTATTATTTGTTTAGGAGTATGGGATGAAAATAGAGCTAGGGAAACCCAAGCAGTACATAATGCCCTGGTCAGAATTGAACCCAGGACCCCCGTAATACAAGGCAGCAATGCCATCAGCTGCACCACCAGAATCAGGAATAGTACTATTATCCTTGATATAGTGCAGACATATTCCGTTACACTGTTCTTTCACATCAGTCCCTGCTCCAGGGGAGCTTACAGTCTAAAGTCCCTATTACATACACACACACACTAGGATCAAATTCATCAGGAGCCAATGAAGCTGCCATGTACAGTCTTGGAGTGTAGGAGTAAACCAGAGCACCTGGAGAAAAACCATGCACATATGGAAAGAACATACAAAACACAGTGGTCCCCAACCAGTAGCTCATGAGTAACATGTTGCTCTCCAACCCCTTGGATGTTGCTCCCAGTGGCCTCAAAGCAGGTGATTATTTTTGAATTCCAGGCTTGAAGGCAAATTTTGGTTGTATAAAAACCAGATGTACTGCCAAACAGAGTCTTTATGTAGGTGGACATTCCACATATCGGCTACTAAATGGCCAATCACAGGCCTTATTTGTAGTGATGGGCGAATTTATTCGCCAGCCACGAATTCACGTCAAAAAAAATGTCGCCGGCGTCTGGTTTTTTTTTACGCCGGCGACAATTTTTTTTGTCGTCAAAAAAACGGACGCGAATTCACCCATAACTGCTTATTTGCCACCCCAGGAAGATTTTTCATAGTGTTGCTCCCCAACTCCTTTTACTTCTGAATGTTGCTCACTGGTTGTAAAAGCAAGGGATCCCTGCTCTAACAGATGGTGCCTCTGCTGGAATTGAACCCAAGACTCCATCACTGCAAGAACGCAATGAAAATGTAATAACAGGGAGAGCATAATATACAGTATAACCCCATGGTGCCTGCACCCCACTATTTACATCCGGCAGTGTCTCTGCAAGAAGATCTGCCCTTTACAGCATTACTGCTCCTGACAAACTGTCAGCGTCAGCGGATTTGGAGGTTTCCGACTTTGCAACTGATCAACACAGATGCATGAGTAGGGTTGCCACCTTTTCCCCCACAACAAATCCGCGGGAGGCGGGCCTTGACGCAGCAGGGGCGGAACTGTGATGTTGGGGGCGGGGCTATGACATGGTGAATGCCCGATTGCCGCATCCAGCTCTGGAAATCCTGCCAGGTTTTCCTAATTTGGAAAACTGGGCAGCCAGTTTTGACCCAAAAAGCCCTTCAAAAAACCGAAGCACAGTAGGCTTTGAGAAACTGGGGAAAATGCCATTTACGTGAATAATTTCCTGCTATTGAAAGGAACCGTGTAATACATGTGTGTTATAATTTTTTGGGTTGTAAGCTCTATTGAGCAGGGACCTCTATTCCTCTTCTATCAGTTGTATTTGGGTTTACAATCTATAGAGGTCATTTAGGCCTGGGATGCAGTGTGCGAAGTCCAAAGAAGGGGCTTAATCCACTGTTCTTAGCACATTGCTTTAAAGTGGACCCGTCACCCAGACACAAAAATCTGTATAATAAAAGTACTTTTCAAATTAAACATGAAATCCAATTTCTATTTTTTATTTAAGCATTCATAGCTGTTGTAAGCTCATTTAAAATCTCAGCTGTCAATCAAATATTGTCTGTCCCTCCTCTATGCCTTAGGCAGACAATTAATTTCACTTTCCATTCAGCACTTCCTAGATGTCACTGCCCCCCACACATTCCCCCATTTCTCTTTACCATTTAATTGTGTAGCCAGGGCATGGGGATGGACATCAGGTCCCCCATTCTGGTGCACAAACAAGATTCTGAGATGATACAAGGCTTGTCTTAATAACAGTGTCCACAAAATGGCTCCTGCCTGCTTCCTATAATTATGAAATCCCAGACTGAAGGAAACAAGATTCAAATAATTTATATAGTGTAATTAAAGGGTGGGGGTGAAGCTTCATTACATAAGGCTCAGTTAGTTTGGATAGAACCAACTTGGCACTAGGATTAGCTTTAATGATGTCCCACTAGATATTGTTTGTGCTGTACAACTGGGGGTAACAATCTGATTGACATTTAATTGTGTTTCATACAGTTGTTGATGGTTTTAATTCCAAATAAATAATCATTTTGTAATATAACATAAAGAATTGTATTACTGGCGGGTTAAATATGTGTGAAATGAAATACTTTGGCTTTGTGTTCCCCCTTTTCTTCTCTTCCCAGGTCTGTAGTTTTTATCTCCCCTTATTATGTTCATTCATCAGAGAAAGCTTTACTGATACCAATATTGGCAGTTAGTGATAGATATCTGCTGGTTCTCATGGTGACGTTAGCAACATGTATTTAGTGGGATTTAACCCTATGGGAGTTATGGGGTTGCTGATTGGTAGAACAGTTAACAGAGGAATCCGTAGAGTGGGCTCTAGTGTGAACTTTGTTTTGTTAACCATAAAGCCAATGTTTCCAAACAAGATACTTTTCTCTGAATCATTTGGGGGCAGAAATAATTAGGCAGAAACAGATGGGAGATACGCCAATAGTCACAATGATAAAGCAAAACGGTTTTCAAGAAGTTTGCTCCTCATTTTGCCCTGCCACTTAACTTGCATTGCGTGCCGTCGCCTGTTCCCAACACAGGTATGGGACCTGTTATACAGAATGCTCGGGGCCTGGGGCTTTCCGGATAATGGATCTTTCTGTAATTTGGATCTTCATACCTTAAATGGGAAGTAAAGTCTAAAATAGAATAAGGCTAGAAATGCTGTATTTTGTATAATAAACATAAACATGAACTTACTGCACCACAAGTCTAATCAAACAAATGATTTATGCTTTCAAAGTTGGCTACAGGGGGTCACCATCTTGTAACTTTGTTAAACATTTTTGCAAGACCAAGACTGTGCACATGCTCAGTGTGGTCTGGGCTGCTTAGGGATCACCATAAATTATCAAAACAGCACAAGTCAAATAATATCTGCCAGAAGCCGATACAGCAAGACTGATTAATAATCAGAATATACAGACTGCACTGGGTTGTCATGTAATCTAATGTGGATTTTATAGTTTTTGTATTGTTTAATACAAACTTTCTCCAACTCTGCAGAACCAGTGGCTGCAGCAAAATAATCCTCCAAATAGAATCCCAGTTTATTTGTTTAAATCTGGCTCCATGATCTTTGTCCCTGCAGCTGGAAACAGTAAAGGGGATGTAAAGGCAAAAATAAAATCCAATACAAATCTCTACACAGTCGCCGACTGCTCTACAGGGAAACAAACAAAGCTGCTTGAGTTCTGCATGGCTGGGAAGTAAGGCGGGGGCTCCCCCTGCTGTTCATAAGTAGGATTGTTTCCCTGCCCAGCAATTAAGGACTGTCTGACAATTCCTATCCACAGCAGTAAATGAAGGGAGAATTTCACTACATAAGTCAGGTTTCTTATAAAAATGGTACACTTTTTTTAATTAAAATATATTGGAGATAGGTTTCTTTTTCATTAAAGAAAGTAAAAATGGGATTTTATTTTTTTACCTTTACATGCCCTTTAAGTCTACTAGACTATCATGTAAACATTAAATAAACCCAATAGACTGGTTTTGCTCCCAATAAGGATTAATTATATCTTAGTTGGGATTAAGTACAAGCTACTGTTTTATTGTTACAGAGAAAAAGGAAATCATTTTTAAAAACTTGGAATTTTTGGATAAAATGGAGTCTGTTGGAGACGGCCATTCCATAGTTCAGAGCTTTCTGGATAACAGGTTTCCAGATAACCGCTCCCATACCTGTACTAGAAACAAATGCTACACGCTCCAATTAAAATATGGAGAAATTCATGTTTTGTTTTTTTTAATTGAATATTTCTCTTGGCCTTGTTGAAGTTCTTATGACAGCTTCAATTTTACTTATAATTATGTAATTCCCAGTGCCGGGGTGGCGACTTTTATCTTTAATTTGTTTTATTATAGGCATTTGCAAGAGAGTAATTATTAAATATGACTTTCTTTTGTTTCTTTCAGAACCTGCTATTTAATCACGGATAATTCCTCAGGAAAAAAGGCAGAGAGAGGAGAGGACGACCATATCACCACTTTTTCTTTATATAAAATGCAGCATTGCGGCAAAGCAATTCCTCATCCCTTGTAAATGAAATTAACTCCGTTGTATGTGCGAGTGCATGATTAAAGGGGAAGTTCACCTTAGATTAGACATTAGAATTTCAAGATAAACTGCAGAGGTGAGTTTGGATTGAGGTACCCTTATCGGTCACGTGGGGTGATAATCTGAACTTGAATTCAAAATGTACGTTATGGACCTCAACAACCAAAATAATACCTGAGATGTATTTCTATAAATGATTCTTCTATAAATGATTCTAAGTGGATACTATACCCTATAAATAGGTTGGGAGCTTTTTTTATTGTCACGCTATACAAAGAGCATTCTTTCCTTGCTGGTATGGAACTGAATGGGAACCTTGCATTAAGGTTGTTAGCTTAAATATTCCCTAAAAATAGCAGCATCATAATAGATATATCTTGCATAGATGCCTTTGAACAGTCCCAGCTTATAAGAAGGCATTTTGGCCACTCCTACTGTTTAATAAGACCACACCTACCTGCTCTAGCTCTGCCCCCTTTCTGAGAGGCCACACCTCTTATTGTCAGCAGGGATTGGGACTGTTCAACTGAAACAGGACTGCTTTGCGCTCCATGCTTTGCACTCATTATACTTTTATTTAAAGGAAATAATGGAAAGTAAATGGGTGTATTTACTGTCATTTCTTTATTCCGGACTCTCGCGCATATTACCAAGGTAACTGAAGCATTGCAGTTGACACTATATTGATTTTTGGATTTTTTTTCCCATAAATTTGCATCGAAGGGCAGAGACACAAGGTCAGATTCGGTCGGTAGTCGCCCAAAGTTTCCTCATGAGGCAACTTCGGAAAACGAATCGCTTCAAGTACCATCCCGCCAGCGATTTTCATTCTAGCTGACGGGAAGGCAGTTTAGAGATTAGTTGCCCCGAAGAAGAGGATATTTGTCGTCGGACAACTAATCTCCCCGAATCTGAGCGTGTGCCTCTGCCCTTAAACGTAAGACCTGGATTCTATGGGAAATTGGTGGCAGTAGGCTCAAGGTGTTGGCTAAGAAATTTGTAACAAATAAAAATGTTGCTTGGTAAAACTGGGCTGGGATGTTAATACTTGTGCACCAAGTTATTTCCAATGTTATCAAATTCAACATTACACACTGTTCCAAAGAAAAGGACAACAGGCCACTCCTTTAGGCTAATGGCACACTATGATGTTTCTCCATTGGCATAAACACGCCTGTGGAACTAACTCCACTTTGACTCTCCTCTGCTTCAGATGTGAGTGTGTAATTCACCTGTCATTGTGTCACGCTGCAGATTTAGGCCACAAAGTGCTCAAATGTTCATGGTTTGTCCGAATCTGCTTCTTGTGTGCAGTGACGGGGAGATTATAGTCCTGCCAATATGGATCAGAAGGGGCGGATTCAGAGTTTTCTTTCTACAGGAGAAAAGGCATAGTGTGTCTTTAGTCTTAGGAATAAATTCACTACAGGGTGAATTCTCATGCACAAACTCTCCACTACACTAAGCGCCACTTCGGTGTAAATCTGTTACCTCTAAGCTAATTCACTAAAATGCAAAGTTGCATATCAGCGGCCGAACACTGGCGAAGTTTCTCTAGCGTTAATTCGTCAGCGTGAGCATTTTAGCGACCTTTTCGCTAGCATTCATTTATGCCTAGCAAAACTTTGTTCGTACTCTTACAGTTAGGTCAATTTGAATAGGGCAGGTACATAAAGTTCATATAGATGTCTTTATTAGAGATGTTGGTGCAAATGCAATGGAAGTGGCCACTTATTATTACAAATGTCCAAGGAAGCAAAATAAAGACAAAAGAGATCTAATCTAATGCTCTACACATGAGCCCACCCTAAAACAAATGCCCCTCAAATTGATTAAAAAAAATGTTAACACAAAAATCTATAATACTCTTGAAGGAAATCCTGCTTTAAAATATGAAAAAAAAGCCAGTGTTTTTTACAACTTTTATGACTTTCCGGCATACAGGATATGATGTCACTGACATAATATTGGGGAGGATGTAGGCTAATCTTGTCAGTTCGCCAGGTCTAAGGTGGCAAAGGAAACTCTCGCGAAATAGGTAACGTTCTGTAAAATAGTGAATTTGCGGAGTATCGATCGATCACCTGAGTTTAAATTCGCCTGGGGATAGGGAGCGAAACTGCGCTAGTGACGGTCTCTTTCGCTAACAAGTTTCCTCTAAGCCTGTTAGTAAATTGGTGATGTCCCTGCGGATGTGATTTCTGGTGAATTTTGCCAGTGACTTCACCCTTTAGTAAATCTGCCCCTTAAGGTGGCCATACACAGAGAGATCCGCTCGTTTGGTGATGTCGCCAAACGAGCGTCTCTCTCCCCGATATGCCCACCTTGAGATGGGCAATATCGGCTGATGGCCCAACGATCGGATCCTAATGAATAGTAACGGGCGGTTGGGACCGCATCAACGAACAGATGCGGCCAGAATCTGACGGGACTTTTAGTCCCATCCGATCGAGATCTGGCCAGCCTGTCGGGGGGCCCCATACATGGACCAATAGGCTGCCGACTATGTCTGTCGGCAGCTTTTATCGGCCCGTGTATGGCCACCTTTAGTCTCAAACACAAATGTCTGTAGCAGCAAACATGGTTCTTCAGCAGAAGGGCAATGAGGCATTGGAATGCCCTGAACATGGAAAGGTTGAACTTGATGGGCAGTTGTCTCTTTTTCAGATTGATCCCCATAATGCTAATATGCCATAGGGTCAGCCTTTCACTGTGAGCAATTACGTCAAGCCATAGAGATAAGATGGTGAGAAGGGTCTCCAAGAAATGCTCTAGGCCCTGATTTAAGGGAGGAGAACATGGATGGCCAAACACAATTAATGCAAGGGACAAGTTACATAAAGGCGGAAATCCAGGGCTTGCAGTTCAAGTTCAACACCAGGACCTTCGCCAATGATCATACATTTCTGCTGCAAACTGGCCAAATTGTAGGGGAAACAAATCACTATGTGCATCTTCATCTTTAAATGAGACATTGCAAGGAGTAGGGCAGCCTGTTCAATGGAGAGGAGACATGGAGTATGTGAGTGAGCAGAATCACGTAAGGAGCACTGGGGGAGATATCACTCATGTATTTGTTTGATCACAAGTAGAACATGTGTTGTTGTACGACCATACGAAATTGTGCGGAAAATATTCACTAGACTGTTGTTTCACAAGAATTTGTGAAAGGAGAGGAGTGATGGAACGAGCTGAAAATAATAAGTTCAGATATCACCAAGCGAAAGGTGGAGTTAAAAGGAAGAAATTGCAGATAAAGATTGTGCTAATGAAAATGTTTAATTCCAATCAGTTGTGTAGTTAATACACTATGGGTGAGAATCAGTCATGTTGCCCTTGTGTTGGACTGTACCTCTCCACTGCTCTCAGGAAGGTTTCAGATTTCAGATACACAAACAGGTCATGATACATAAAAATACAACTCATTGTAGCTTTTCACCGCCCATATATATATATAAATGTATATTCAATGGAACCATTGTGATTGGATATCGGTGACAGTTTCCTTAAGCAGTTAAAGGCCTATTCCTTGTGTTTTGTGTAAAGTAGACCAATAAACATCGTTTAATGTTAAATGACCCAATTATTAGCCCTGATTTCCAGTGGATGAACTGAACTTTTTCTATAATTTTGATGAGTGTTAAGAATATTATTTTCAAAATAGTCTGGGCTTTATCCATGGCAAGTGAAAATGACTTAGTATTAAACAAGGCAACTTGTGGGCCCATCAGCTAGATCTTAAGTCAGACCATGTATGGGACCGATTTCAGATTGTAGGGCATTTTTAGACAAAAATCTACCCTGGGTGCTCAGAATTACAACTTTTGCCAGTGTTGATAATATGGGACTGAATCAGCTGTTTCTCCGCCAGTGCAAAATTGACGGTGAAGAATCTGCTAAAGTAAAATTCGACTTGGGCTCCTGAATCCACCATTTTGGATCCAATAGAAGATCTGCGATTGGTCTGAATTTATGACTGAGGCAATAGTCACCTGTGCACTGCTCCATGTGACCAGTAATGGGCAGCAATTGTTTTGATGTATTGGTGATCAAAATGCCCCATGTTTTATCAAAACCCTTAGAAAGAAGACTAGATTCTCACCCCTAAACCATGACCTAACCGCTGCTAAGCACTTTTTCAGAAATATAAGCTTTATTTTTCATAGCCATGTACCTAAAGAAGTAATTATATCTATCTGAGAATAAATAATGGTTACTGGCCGTGCTTTCAGGTGATTCTCATGGGGAGGCAGAAGGATCCTTGTGTCATTACCCCTATATAATTCTTTTTAAAGAAATACATAAATAGAATATAGGTCTTATTATTAACCCCAGTACTGCTACCTATTGTATTTCTCATGGAGGCCAGTTTTTGTATTAAGGCAGAGAAATGGTTAAGCACAAGTTGGGCCGGAGGAGTAGCAGAACGGAGAAGAGCAATTAGAGCAGAGCTGTGCACGTCCCATTCAGCTATTCCTGCATTAATCTTCACCTCCCAGTCTTTGCCACAAGCACACACAGGGGAAATAAAAAGAGAGCTTCATTAGAGGAGGGACTGCCGCCTGGCAAGCGGCTATTGATTTTGGTTTGTTGGCTTCGGGTGCAGCCCACTCAGCCTGTCCTTATTTAACTGCACTCTACATTGGGCAACTGTGAGAGTTCTGGTTCTGCACTGTCACTAGGAACCTTGGGCGGCTGCATGACATGCGATATAAAGTCATATCTGTGATATATATCTTCCATAATGTACATTCTGTATGGATGGTTTTAAGCCTCAGCATTACAAGGACTCCTCAGAGATGTGTCTTGCAGCTCTCCAGCTGGTCAGTAACTCCCAACGGCTAAATGTGGCCAGTGTCGGACTGGGACACCAGGGGCCCACCCAAAAACCTTTGACTAGGGGCCCACCAATTAATCTTAGACCAGTGGCCAACTCTTAGTACTATTATTCTTCCTCTCCTCACTCAACCTCTATTCTCCTTAGCCTCTTTGTTCTCATAGAAATTGGGAATGGCCCTGAAACAGCCAAATGTCTAGCAACATAAGGGCCCACTGACACCTTGGCCAACCTGGACTTTTCCTGGTATCCCTGTGGGCCAGTCCGACACTGAATGTGGCTCAGCCCTGGAGATCTGCAAGTAGGACATCCTTAATTGTTTGTGGCCCCTTTCCTTCTTGCAGAGTTTACAGCCCCCAGTCTCTCTTATTTCTCCATTGGAAGTGCACATTGGCATTTAGGAGGGTAAAGCAATCAGAGGAGACTATATGCAGTAAAGCAAGAGGGCATTGCTGTTGCACAATCTTTTCCTGCCCAGAGGAGGATAAATGGAAGCCATACCAATGCAGTTAGATAAAGAGGGGAAGGCACATTTCTTTTAACTTTGCTGTCCCCACATTGGAGCTTCTATTAAGGGTTAACTGACTGGGCTTTCAGCTTTGCCTGGAATACCATTGTCTCATGCTGGCTGGGCCCCTAGCCTCTTTATCTTGTGTCTACCTGTGTATAACCTTCCATATTATTTAATGTACAATGTAAGTAGAACCCATGGCACTGGTCCATCAATCTTCAGCAAGCTTATAGAGTATCTCAATGGAATTGTGTATAGATACAAAGTATGCAGGAGCTGCCATATCATTTCCCACTGCTGGGGAATTCTCTAATGTATAACTTTTACAGTTGTGAGTTCTGCTTCATCGACTACCTTCATTCTCTATCATGCCCTTCTATACCTGTTACCTCTACTTCTGCTAATAACTGCTGCTCTGCAGGGGCCAACAAGTTTCTGGATAGGACCCAGCAACATCTCTGTGACAGGCTAATCATTCATGTTGCTGTGACTAGGGAATGGCAATGAAATAGGCCAAATGTTTAGCAGCATGAGGGTCACTGACACCTGGGCCCACTGGAGTTTTCCTGGTATCCCGGTGGGCCAGTCCATCATTGCACATGTCCATCAAGTTCAACCTTTAAACTCTATTTTAACCTGCCTAACTGCCAGTTGATCCAGAGGAAGGCAAAAAAACCCTATTTGAAGCCTCTCCAATTTGCCTCAGAGGGGGGAAAAATTCCTTCCTGACTCCAAAATGGCAATGGGACTAGTCCCTGGATCAACTTGGACTATGAGCTATCTCCCATAACCCTGTATTCCCTCACTTGCTAAACACCATCCAACCCCTTCTTAAAGCTATCTAATGTATCAGCCTGTACCACTGATTCAGGGAGAGAATTCCACATCTTCACAGCTCTCACTGTAAAAAAAAACTAGGAATGCACCGAATCCACTATTTGGGAGGATGAATCCTTGGTGAAAGATTCGCCACGAATACTGAACTGAATGCTAATTTGCATATGCAAATTAGGGTCTGGAAAGGACAAAGTGGGAAAAATTCTTTTTTTTGTGATGAAAAGTCACATGATTTCCCTACTCACCCCTAATTTACATATGCAAATTAGGATTTGGTTTGGCCAGGCACAAGGATTCGGTCCAATCCTGCTGAAAAAGGCTGAATCCCGAACCGGATCCTGGATTTGGTGCATCCCTAAAAAAAACCCTTCTGAATATTTAAGTGGAACCTCTTTTCTTCTAATCGGAATGGGTGACCTTGCGTCATCTGGAAAGACCTACTGGTAAATAAAGCATTTACTTGTGATACGCTATACCCCAATACTCCACGACCTGTTTCTAGAACCCCAGTTGTTAAATAACCTCTACCAAAGCGAGCATGTAAATCTATACAGTACCATGGATCCATCTCTTTGAGCTGAACAGCTTGGCTCCTGGAAATTGACACTTTCTATAAAGCCGCCAGTATAGACTAATGGAAAGATGGAACCCCGGACACATGCCAGGACTTACTGGCACAGATTGGAGGGTAATATAAAACACAGGTTAACATGAGTCGTGGTAGAGGCATTCAATATGTATGTGCTCTATTCATCAAGGTTATATTTGCCTTTGTGTGACATTCCGTATGTATAAGGAAAAGCAGCAGCTGCTGAATATTCAGGAATATTGTCTCCTATTCATTTAATAACAAGTACAGAATATTCTGATTCATCCGTTGGACTGAAGGGAATACAATCAACTACAAATCTATTCACCTGCTTCTCCGATATATTGATGTTGTTTGCACATAGATTGCACAGGAATCTGGTCTCGTGCGTGCGGATTATATTGGAGTCCTGTGTATAAAGTAATGCAACTGCTAACTGGATGCAATGTTCCCTTTTATTTCTATGTATTCTACTTGGTGCACAAAATCAAATCTGCAATGAACAGAAGTCTGAGAATTCTGTGCTGTTTTTGGTTGCAAATCGCCATGTTTATTTTTAACCCACAAAGCAGCATTTCCCCCAACAGTTCCAGCATCTTTGTGGCAGTGATTTTTTTCTGCAGTGCAGCATTAAAATGTGTGCGGCCTATGGATGTAACCCGCTGTGGGAACTGTGGAATTTTGCCATGTCCCTGGAGGGCACACAATTCCCCAGATCAAACATAGAGAAGTACAAGGAGCATCTTTTGATGCAAAGACCTTGAATGAATGGCGTCAATATCTGCGGTATTTGTGTCCATTTTAGCAGGAATGTTCACAAATAAGGCTTTTACGGGGAATGTAATAAAAGTCGGTAACGGAAAAACTATTTGCTATAGGAAAAGTTATGCCTTCGCGCAAATTTAATATAGCTTTTGCGAACCCGGAAACTGTTTAGCGACCACTTCCGACGGTGGAAGACCGTTTGCGCCAATGCGCAGTCAATATAATACTGAAAAAGTCGTTATGTTTGCTCCAAAAGATTATGACGCCTTCAAGCACTTCTTAAGAGCAATTAAAATACGCAATGTAATAACAGTTTAAGGAACAATATTACATTGCAAGATGTGGATTTATATTCTCACTGGTGCAGAATTTAATTGTTTTTCTCTTTGCGACTTTAATTACATTCCCCCCCTAAGTGTCTTGAATTTGAGTCAAACCAGTCTACTGTCAGTGTGAGGTTTGCATAAAATAGTGAAAATAAGTATCACATTTGTACATTCTGTATGTAGTGTAATGCAACAGCTGGACATATGTAATAGTGAGAGTGGGAGAGAGGTGTCAGCTCTTGGGTTATAGAGAGTCATTGTAGGCAGCAGTAGACTGGCCCTTAGTCAATTCTACCTAAGAATTTGGGGGTCACCATTCTTGCCCAGTTCTTTGTTCATCAGCCCGTTGTGCTGTTGTCATAAACGAATCCTCCTTTCCTGACTTTGACTCTCAGCCTTCACCTTCCAATGAGGAATCAATATCTTTCCAAGACCAAATTCCCACTCTTACATTGTCAATGGCCTCTGAGATCAATGGAATTATTTTAAGGAGGCCCAGGCACATTACACCCGACTGAACTCTGCTCTCTAGTTAATTTGTAGCCTTCTGACCTGCTGCAGCCGGGTGATTGGGATGTATGCATGATGTCTTTTAATGATGTGCCTTAGGCTAATGCCTTCCACTGCCTCATAGCCACATATTTGCTACAAAGCTGACATCCGGAAACCTAAACACATGCGGATCCGCATCTCAATAGACAAAACCCAAAGGAGAAGCCAACTGTGCTTAAGGCGCTTGATAGTTGAGCAGAATATTTTTTTCTAATAGAAGTTTCTGATACACTTATATGATCCATTATCCAGAAAGCTCTGAATTACAGAAAGGCCATCTCCCACAGACTCCATTTTATCCAACTAATTAAAATGTTTCAAAATCACTGCCTTTTTCTCTGTAACAATAAATAGGGATGCACCGAATCCACTATTTTGGATTCGGCCGAACCCCCTAATCCTTGGGAAAGATTCAGCCGAATACCAAACCGAATCCAAATTTGCATATGGGTGTGGAAAGGGGAAAACATTTTTTACTTCCTTGTTTTGTGACAAAAAGTCACACGATTTCCCTTCACGCCCATAATCTGCATATGCGGATTCGGTTTGGCCAGGCAGAAGTATTCGGCCGAATCCTGCTGAAAAAGGCTAAATTCCGAAGCGAATTCTGGATTCGGTGCAACCCAAATAGTAAAACAGGAGCTTGTACTGGGTCCAAACTAAGATATAATTAATCCTTATTGGGAGCAAAACCAGCCTATTGGGTTTATTTAATGTTTACATGATTTTCTAGTAGACTTAAGGTATGAAGATCCAAATTATGAAAAGATCTATTACCTGGAAACCCCCAGGTCTTCAACTTTCTGGATAACAGGTTCCGCTGGTTCCTCAAGCCCAGTGTTCTTTAACTGGGGTGGCTCTTTATCCAGTAAAGTCAGTCAATATTAATAACGGCCAATGATGATTAATAATGGCTGCTCCCCCACCATGATTTATTTACTGACATACAATACAAATTCACGGCAAAGTCGCCCACCAATCACTAGTGAAATGGATTCCTGATGTGACACCAGTCAAGTCAGGGTTAATTCTTCTTTACTTCTAATTCTGCTTTTGTGATTTGATTTATTTCTCTTTGCAGCAAATAATGGCCGGGCTCCGTGTATTATAGATCCGAGCCGGCATCCCCTCGGAAAACGGCAGAATAAAAGTTGATCCTTTTATTGGCTAAGTAATTATGCAGCAATTGTGTCATGAGAGGAGGTGAGCACTTGGCCTAAGGGGACAGGAATCCAGGAGATGGAGGACTGCTGAGTCTTGCACTGAGATGCTTACCTGGGGGTGAACAAAGTGTATATTCAGCAGCCATATTTATAACCCATTGTGGTTCCACTGACATGAATGACTGTTGAATCCAGCACTTCAATGTCCAGCATAACAGGGTGCCGTGTTCCCATAATTCTCTTAAAGTCCCATATACATAAACTGGAGAAAGACTAAGTCGGTAGCTTATTAGGCAGTGTATGAGCCCTTCCCAATCGATGTTGATTGGGCAGGTTTAAAAATCCCATGGTCCAATCGCCCCTATTTACCTTGTTGTGATCCAATCATTGGGCCCTAGGGCTCAAGATCAGATCACCTCGATATTGCCCACCTCAAGGTCGCCAAACAAGCGGATCACTGCATTTAGCTTTAGGGATCTGGAATATAGATTATTAGATACAGCAATTCACTTTAAACCCAAAGACTTCACTGCCACATTGAGACTACTGAACTACACCAGGTCCTTAGTAAATTTAATAATATCTGTCTTGGCAAAATGAGGCCTACAATAAAATAATAAAAAAAATATATATTCAAGCCAAGAAATCCTACACCTTCATGTCTATGAAAGTTCTCATTTATCCAGGTCATGATATACCGTATCTAGTAGAATTAAGTTAAAGGCAACAGAAATCCGCCTAGATTCCGACTCAAACACCAATTTTCATATTTTAGTGAAAGAAAGTCAGTTTACAGACACTTTTATGAGTTTGTCTTTCAAATGACAAAAAATGGTGCAAAGAAAATTGTAAACGACATTTTCTCACAACATTTTAAAAATGAGGGAAGCTCAGTATAATCTTCCCCATGTGTCAGATCAATTCTTAAATAAACTGCTCTGCTTTGGTTCAGCCCATCTTCATTTTACACCTCTTGTTGGTGCCCCATTGGGGAATTATTATCATATTAAGAGGGATTAGCATTTTATAGTCAGGGCACAAGTTTCTGTCTAACCAAACAAACAAAACAAGTAAAACACTGATTAAACAAATAAAAGTGTATTTTATAACTCACACACACTAAAAAAAATAGTTTCTACTAAAAAAAACACCAAGACCGTTTTAACTTTAAATCAGCAAAGTCTTTATTAAGAAATTACTTACCGATTCTCTGCTTGCGCTCCTCTTCAGAAACGGCGACAGGGCGACAATCCATTGTGTGGCGCTCAATTTCTCCTCCCTGCCTTCTATAGCAGATAGCCAGGGAGGAGAAATTGAGCGCCACATGATGGATCGTTGCCGTTTTTTAAAAAAAAATTGTTACTGGTCCTTTAATGAATGAGGCAATATTAGCAATTTAAATGAATATATTATCTACAGGAAAAGTAAAGCTTCCCAGCCATATTTTTAGTTTTAGCAGCAATTAGACACTAGACCGAAGATAATAAAACATATTTCTGATACAAATCCTTATATCATGCAAAATAGCATTTCTTGTATTTAGACCCTTATATCTTGTTACAGAATTGGAATTACCCAAACATGAGGGCAGATTTAGAAAGCTCAGGTTATCCTGTACAAAATGATGTATAATTTTCCTAGTTAAAATAAACCCCCTCCCCAAAAAAATTCCAATTTGATGGCTGACTGACAGGTGTAGTAAGAACTAAAGACAAATTCAGAAAAAAAATGCCTTTAAAATGTCGTGCAAAAGACAAAAATCTGAAAACTGTCTGTTTAAAAGGCAATTTCAGAAAATTCGAGATAGAGGTTTGTGAATTTGGTGGGAAATCTGACATTTTTATCTCCACTTTTATTTTGTCTTAATATCAGCACTTTGTGAATTCCCCCCCTAAATATCCAATTTCCTTTGACTTAACTCTACTAGATACTGTTTATACACCTTCATATTCCATAGCACTGCTCCTTTGCTGTAAAGCAATAGTAACCAATAAGACTTTTATTTGTATCATTTGTCCCATTAATTGTTATGGCAAAAACAACCGAAATCTCTCCCATCTGTTACGTTGGCCATAGCCCGAAAGCCCTAATGTTCCTTTGTGAACTGATTGGGTGCAAACATGAATTCTAGGGAGTTTTTCCTAGGAGCTTTTATGGATCCTAAGAAAGATGGCCAGTTGTACCCCCCCATACAGTGTCTGGAGGTTGCAGACATTCTGACTTAGGAAGGTACAAAACATAGGGTAGAGTCCTGCGCGGGTCCATTTTTGGGACCTGTACCCGCAACCTGCAACCCGGACCCACAACCCACATTCTTACCCGCTACCTGACCCTACCTGCGAGTACCTTATCCGCAACCCGGACCTGCGACCCGCTGACCATCAAGAATCAGGAAGTGCTGTCATTGTTAACCAGAAGTGACATCGGAAGTAGACGTGATCAGAAAAAAAAGGAGTAAAACAGGAAGTAACGTCATCGGAAGTAGACGTGACCAGAAGAAAGGAGTGAATATCGATATTGAGAAGTCCCGCGGCCCGACCCGCAGAACCGCCGACCCGCGGGTATACCCGCACCTGGAACTTCTAAACGCAACCCGCAGGCTACCGCAGGTTTTTGCGGGTAACCCGCGGGTACCCGACCCGCTGCAGGACTCTAACATGGGGTCAGTTTTAGAATAGGGCAGATATGGCATTACCTTCATCACTGGCCCTTAATGCATTGATACATGTACGAAACCAATGCTTAATGCTATATTAAGTGTTATCAGGGTTGTCCAACCAGCAACCTTCTATCAGCTCCCAGCATCTGTCTTATAGTCAAAATAGATAATTTCTTATCCACTTCTATAGTTCCTTCCTGCATTACCTCCTGCATTACTCTTGGTGTTGAAGTTGATGAAGCATTAGAAAGCAAAGCATTGAAGGCAAGTTAGACAAAGGTCATTGGTTGACTGAATATGGACAATGAAACAAGAAATGCTGCTAATGACCTCGTTATTCATAGATCTCTAAGGCAGAAGAAGAAGTGGTGCACCATTAGCAGTGGGATTAGTTACAGTACGACAGAGGCGAGATGGAAAGACAAGTAAGTGTTACAGTAATCAGGACGGGAGATCATGGGTGCATGTATTGTTTTGTTTAAGTGAGGTGGAAAACAGAGTGAGTTCAGTGGTAGCACGATAAAGTCTTCAGATTCAAGGGGACTTTAAAGAGGACACTCAATTGCTAAATTGCTATTAATAGAGCAATTAAAAGATCACAGGAGAAGTTTGTTGGCTCTTTATGATTATACATCTGGATGAGAATGGAGCTATTTTGTTGTGTTTCATAGTTTTAGCAGCACTGAACCTGTGGCATTGCCATACATACACACTTGTGTTCCAAATAATAGAAGTGTGTGTTTAAAAATGTGAATAAAGCTTGAAATCCTTATAATAGCTTTTATTACACACAAATGCACTGGGAACACTTCTATTACAAATCAAAACATGAAGAAAAAATGATCAAATGAGTGTTATTCCTTTACAGAAAGTGAAGAAAAGGGAATATTAGGCTGTTCCAACAAAATAGCAGTGTCTGTATTCTTCTTTACAAACTCATTCACTGTATAAACTGAAAAATGGTTCAAGATTTTGCTTTCCTTTGAATGACTGAACTAATATTTAGTTGTATAATCAGTGTTTCTGAAAACTGCTGCACATCTGTGTTACATGGAGTCCACCAACTTCTGGCACCTGTTACATTCCACAATTCTTCTGCATTTCTTGCTTTTGTCTCAAAAACAGCATTTTTCATGTCACCCCACAAGTTTTCTATTGGATTAAGGTCCAGGGATTGGGTCACTCCATAACGTCAATCTTGTTGCTTTGGAACCAAGATGTTGCTCATTTACTGGTGTGTTTGTGGTCGTTGTCTTGTTGAAACCCCCATTTCAAGGGTATTTCCTCTTCAGCATAAGACAACATGACCTCTTCAAGTATTTTGATGTATTGAAACTGATCCATGATCCCTGGTATGTGATAAATAGGCCCAACATAGCCTTAATAACTAAAACTAAAGGAAGTATTTCCAAAGATTCTTTTAGGCTGGTTTGGTCTCCTTATTTTGAAATCTGTAACTCCAATACTGGCGATCGAATAATGCGTTTTCTTCAATAGTTAGATGACCTATCTGACACTCCAGATGATAAATGGGCTTTTTCTTTCTTTTATTACTTGTGCATCCACTGGCTTAGTTAATTTTTAGTTCGTTTTTTGTTATTTTTCATGAATGATATAGTTTTGATACTATCATGCCATTGTCTCCTTTGCAACATATTTTCTTCATCTGCATAACATTTGTTTTCATTTTGATTTCATTTGTTTAATATGAAAATCAAATAAAATATTTTAAACAATAGGCCCAACACCATAGTATGAGAAATATCCCCATATCATGATGCTTATGCCTCCATGTTTCACTGGCTTCACTCTGTACTGTGACTTCAATTCAATGTTTGGGGTCATCTGACAAACTGTCTGCAGCCCCTAGACCCAAAAAGAACAATCTTGCTTCATCACTCCACAAAATGTTGCACCGTGCAGGCCAGTCAATGTGTTCTTTGGCAAATTGTAAGCTCTTCAGCACATATTTTTTCAACAATGGGACTTCTTGCCGATAACTTGGCTTCACATAGAAGTCTTCTAATTGTAACAGTATCACAGGTAACTTTACTCCTTCTTTGATGTTCCTGGAGCTGATCATTGGCTGAGTCTTTGCCATTTTGGCTATTCTTCTATCCATTCCAATGGTTGTTTTTTGTTTTCTTCCACGTCTTTCAGGTTTTGGTGACATTATAAAGCACTATCATTTTCTGCACTTCTGTTTTTTGAAACAAGCTATTATTATTTGGAACACCTATTATTTGGAACAAGCCTCAATGAATGATGATCAATGACACAGAATCAGCAGCATGTCATGACTGTTTGATCTGTTGGGTTTCTATTACTCTACTACACCCACTAGTAAATTATTTGCCATCTAGAAATATAATTTCAACCAAAAACAGTGATTGATCAGGTTAATGATGTCGGACTGCTATTATTCTGAACACAACTGTATATATACATATCACCAACATTCCATTCACATCAGGGTAAAAACTTTCCTTCATTGACCGAAAGATTGGGGTTATAGTGATAACATTAGCTATATAAGTCATTGCTACTTCAAGAAAACAAGAGCGTGTCTGAATGCTAATAACCTTATGAAACCAACGCTACTACTGTATGTGCCTGTGACTATAAGATCCACTGGGACAGGTAATGAGCTGTATAATAGTGCCTTGTATTGATTGTGCCAAGGATAATCTTTAAGATGCTACTGGAATCCAACTTCAGATTAGTGTATCAAGGGCAGGGAGGGGGAATAATTCGGGCACTGATCCATAGAGCACCCCAGATGAGTTGTGGGGAGACTCTGAAAATGAAACACTGACTGTTAGCAGAAGCAGCTTAGGAACTGGGACAATGACACAACTGGGACGATGATGATGATGATAATTGTCCATCTATGTGGAAGGCAGTAATAGGTTGAAGAGAAATTGTAATAACTGTGAGAAAATGATTGGTCACCGAGTTAAGATGAACAATATAAGATCTTTGGTAACGGCAGATCTTTAACTGACTTGGACACCAACACTCTGGTTCAAATTGATGATAAAGATAAAGGGGGCCAAGGAAGACACATCGGGAGAGGAATTCATCAATGCACAGATGCAGTCTTTTTAAACCCGCTCAGTAGATAGATGTCCAATTTTTGGCCAGGTATTGGTCAGGCAGGCCATCAGAACAGCGCCAACCATGGGCCAATTTGAAAGGTTTTAGAAATCCAAGGACCAGAACTCATTCTTAAAGATTTTGGTAAAAAATTTAGAGAAAGAAAAACTACTCCTGTGAATAAAAGCCAATAAATTGCTGAGTCTGAGAGCAAACGGGAGGTTGAGAATTAGATGCCGATAAATGTGGGAAGATGGATGAACAGATAGTTCCTTCAGGTAAGGAAGTCATTTATTTGTATTAGTAGCAGAAAGGAAATGAGATCACGAGAGAGGGAGACAATTAAGATATGGCACAAAGAAAGGAGAGAATGTCTGAACAAGATGGATCAATAAGCCAGCATTACTGAGGAAAAAGAGCGAAACACAAATATTTCATCCTCTTTTACATTAAAGGAAGGGGCTGGAGTTAGGATTTAAGGGAGTTGGAGGCTCTGGTTTGGAACAGGCTATGTCAATGTTAGGGTTGTAGGTTTATTAGTGGCAACGGGTGCTGAGTTAAATAGTAATAGAAAAACCTGCGTGAGATGGTGACTTCCCTGATCGCACAGAATCATGTCGGCTCAGTTGGGGGAAGGTTTAAGCTACGAGCACAAACATCCAATATGTCTTTGGTTATGAAGAGTAATTTGAAGGTGCATTACAGCTGCCTGGGTGTTCCTTTCTCTTTAAGTTGACAGTTGGTTCTGCAAGTCGTTGGGCCTTACCTCCCACCATGTGGTGCTTTGCTCCGAAGGCACAAACAGTAATAGGCATTAAGTACATGGCAGCATTTGTGTTTGGTTACCTCAAAACGGTACGTCCTGCAGTGAAAATGGCTGCCATTTCTACATCTCTCACAAATAACAGGCCGTGTTTAAGAGCGGATATCAATAGCGTGCGGAAACCTGGTATTATTAGGTGAGCTAAGAAAAAGCTATTACAGCTGGGGGATAGAGACAAACACATAAAAAATATATTGTTTAAATGTAAACCCTTTGACAAAGAATGGGAGCAGTGCTTGGTGTGAGGTGGCGCACACATTGGCACCAAGAAATAAAGCAACTGCCACTTATATCATTCCTTATTTGTGTAGCGCTGGCATATTCCACAGTACTGAGATTATAAGGGTCAACGCAGTTGAATGTAAAATCATATTCATTACAGGGCAGCTTTATTAAGGGTCGAATAGTAAACTTGAATTTTAAAATAGTTTTTTGGTGATTTGTGAATAATCCATACTCAATTGTAATTCAAAATTCAAGATTTATAAAACAACCCTGGAAACAATTTCGAATTCAACTATGTCAATGCCAGAGGTCCAGTGACCCATTGAAGATGTATATAGCCTTCCTGACATTTGAATTTTTTTCGGAGAAAAAAACAGATTCGAGTTTAGTTGAATTTGATTCTAGTTTTTGAGTCAGTAATATTAGTTCAAGGTTTTAGACGTTTACATTTTTTATTAAATAACCTCCCATTCGAATTTAGAGTATATTCGAATTTATAAGAATATTATTAGAATAAAAAATAAAAAAATCACACGAATTCTAAATTCGACCTTTGATAAATGTGCCTCTACATGTACTGCTGTCACAATGTGCTCCTTGCACTTCTATATAGTTACGCTCGGTGCCGCCGGCTGCCTCCTATTCTGCTGCTGTGACGCAAAGGTACCCTGGAGCCTCCATAACCTCTAGACCAGAGCTCCCTCAGCGCCCTGCGTAACTAGTGGCAACACACTTGCGAAATGGTGTTAATTTTGATGCATTTGGCACAGTGACAGCAACGGTGTTGGAGTTTTGGGTAAAAACATTGCATTTTTGGAGAAAAATCACGGCGATTGAGTGTGAAATTGCACTTTGCTCGTTGCAATTTTGATTGGAAATTACACCTTATATCACATCCGTCCCTGCCCATTTATATACAGTTGTGTTGAAAATAACAGCAGTCTGACATCACTAACCTGATCAAACACTGTTTTTGGTAGAAATTATATTTGCAAATAATATACTAGTAGGTGTAGTAGAGTAATAGAAACCCAACAGTCATGACATGCTGCTGATTCTGTGTCACTGATTCATTCATTGAGGCTTGTTCCAAATAATAGCAGTGTCCATAATAATAGCTTGTTCCAAATAATAGCAGTGTCCATAATAATAGCTTGTTCCAAATAATAGCAGTGTGGAGTTCAATTAGTGAGCTCATTCGTTCTGTGAAAAAACAGGTGTTAATTCTGGCCCGTATTTAAGGAAGGAAGGAGCAAATGATGTGCTGCTGGTTGCAGTGTGTTTCTCTCTGAAAATGGCTCATTCCAGACATTGTTCAGAAGAACAGCGTACTTTGATTAAAAAGTTGATTGGAGAGGGGAAAAACATATAAAGAAGTGGAGAAAATGATAGGCTGATCAGCTTAAATGATCTCAAATGCTTTATAATGGCAACCAAAACCTGAAAGATGTTGAAGAAAACTACCATTGGAATGAAGACTCAGCCAATGATCAGCTCCAGGAACATCAAAGAAGGAGTAAAGTTACCTGTGATACTGTTACAATTAGAAAACGCTTTTGTCATGCCAAACATCCAGAAAGAAGCCCCCCTCCCCCCAAAGTCCCATTGTTGAAAAAAAAAATGTGCTGAAGAGCTTACAACTTGCCAAAGAACACTTTGAATGGCCTAAAGCGAAATGGCACAACATTTTGTGGACTGATGAAAGCAAGATTGTTCTTTTTGGGGCTAGGGGCCACAGACAATTTGTCAGACGACCCCAAACACTTCAAGTCACAGTACAGAGTGAAGCCAGTGAAGCCGAAGGCATAAGCATCATGATATGGGGATGTTTCTCATACTATGGTATTGGGCCTATTTATCACATACCAGGAATCATAGATCAGTTTCAATACATCAAAATACTTGAAGAGGTCATGTTGCCTTATTCTGAAGAGGAAATGTCATTGTAATGGGGGTTTCAACAAGACAACGACCCTAAACACACCAGTAAATGAGCAACATCTTGGTTCCAGGCCAACAAGATTGACGTTATGAAGTGGCCCAATCCCCGGACCTTAATCCAAAACTTGTGGGGTGACATGAAAAATGCTGTTTGTGAGGGAAAAGCAAGAAATGCAGAAGAAATGTGGAATGTAACAGGTGCCAGAAGGTGGTGGACTCCATGTAACACAGATGTGCAGCAGTTCTATTTTGTTGTTCCTTTTTGCATTTTGTATTGTAGCAGATCTATTCTGTTCGGAAGTTCAGCAGCTATGCTGCAGGCCAGGCTTCCATGTGGTTGTAGCACCCCCGCACCTGTCTCTTTAAATGGTGGAACAATGCCTTTGGAAATGGGTTTGGTCTGGGCAGTTTCTCTCTCTTAAAAGCCGCAAGCGGGGGAGGATTAATCTCATGGAACCAATGCTGGGGTCTAGGTTTTCTCTCCCCTTTGAAAGCTAATGGCGGGGTAGGACAAAGCCCTATGATGAAAACCAATGCCCAGGTCGGGAGACCTTTTATTTCAGGTAATGCTCTTATGCCGGGAGGCTTTAGCATTTGAAATTATGACCAAAGGTAAATAGTTAGGGACCGCCATATGGGTTTTGCCTTGATGTGGTATGGTCGCTTATCAATCTTATGATCATAATTTTGTAACTAAAAAACCCCTGTCTTTGTAAATACATGCATCTGCATAGATTACTGATATGACGGGACCAGGGAATGTGCATTGATCAATTTTTCTTTTTTTTTCTATGTCTGTAGTTAATTTGGCCAGATCAGTAGCACTTCCATTGTATTTTAGTACATTTTTATTGTAGTGCTCCCACAGCCTTTCCTTTTTGTATTTTGTTGGAACAGGCTAATATTCCTTTTTCTTTTCACTTTTTGTAAATGAATAACACTAATTTGATACATTTTTCTTCATGTTCTAATTTGAAATAGAATGTGCAGTGTTCGCAATGCATTTGTGTGTATGGAGTGAAGGATTTTGAGCTTTATTCACTTTTTTAAACACACTGTTATTATTCTGAACACAACTGTATATTGGCTCCAAGTCATTTGGCTCAGGGTGCAGTGTTACGGGTAACCTTGAACTTATCATCTGTCATTGGCCAGGTGCTTCCCAGTCATGTGCAAATAGAAGGCAAGACCCCTGTGATGTTTCATGTTGACACCGGCAGAAGAACTTGCCGATATTAGAGAAATCATTGGGTGACATATTTTTTGATTGGCTTGGTAATGACATAAAGATGTTGGAATATGGGGGGGTGACACTGATGTTTGTTCTTTTCTTGTCTGCTATTAGTGAATGAGGCCTTTGATGGTGAAAAGAATCAGTATGAATTCATGTTATATATGTGTGCTTCTGTTTCGCACGTGCCCTCTTTTTCTATATGTGACATGGAATTATAAGGTCTATTACATGTGAGGGAAGAGTATCTGAGTGATCTTGACTATCCTATAACAGATCCAGTCCTACCACGTCCAATCCTGGTTGCTTTATATTAAATAGGAAGCGCGTGGAATCAGTCTGACCTCAATTTGTGTCCATTTGACCTTGGGACTGGAGCCCTGAGTCCCTCCTGCAGTAATGGGGTTAAAGGAACATAGTAGAGAAAAAAGGAAGGCAAGGAAATAACAAATCATCTCTTTTTTGAGCGTTTCCCTGAAACATCAGACGAGCCCCACGCCAGCTTCTGAACGTGCAAATTCAAGGCTGCACATCCAGCCAGAGCAGATCAATGTTCAATAGTGCTCCCCGGCCGTCTCAGCTAACAAGCTGGATGATATAGCAGGAGGCAGCTATAATTGGGGATGCCTGGCAGGGGAACTTGCTACTGTATGTGAATTGGATTTTTAGAAACCGCAGTTACTGAAAAAAATAAATGGATGCAGTTTCTTTACATTGAGAATGAAGTCTGCCTTTGTACGATAGGAACAAGTGGAAAATACATCATTATGGAGCATTTTCAGAAATGGATTGTACCGTTCCGGGACAAGCGGCATCGAGCTCTGACTTAGATCTGTATAATAACCCAAAAATGCCTGGGCGCCAATAAATGAGACCAATGAGCCGGCAGGTCAAATCCAATAGCCATTTGATTTTTGGTTAGGAGCTAGAAGAGCGGGAGACAATACAATCTAAATGGATACTTGTTTACTGCAAATTGTGGAGGCTGAAATAAATGCCATGCATCATACAGATACGCTCCCAAGCAGTCTACAAAACAGTCTGACTGTCCCTGAAATAAAGGTTGTTGCCCCAGTCTCAATGGGAAGCCACATAAAGTAGATTTAGCAAAAATCTCTTGCCTGCAACTGCCTATTACCCATAAGTATAATGCTGTGTTAGTCTTGTGACCATTAATCTTGGACCCCACTTGTGCTTTATACCCCCTTCTCCTTTTAGATTGTAAGCTCCAATGATGTAATATGTAATCTGCATTTTTGATGCACTGACCCTAATGTACAGGGCTCTGGTATATGCTGAGCTGTATAAATATGTGTTATTAATAATAATAATAATAATAATGAAATGCAGCAGTGGTTGCCAAATTGTAGTAGAACAGCCTCTAGCAGCGACTGGTGGGGTGCAGCCTCATGGTGAGAATGGGGGTGAATGTTTATTATCTGCTTTAGTCTAGATAATACTTTTACTATTACAATATATATATATATATATATATATATATATATATACACACAATGAAGATGGGCACACAGAACACTGGTCACTGCCCTGGTGCTGGAACAAAAAATTATACAGTCAAGTAAAGGAAAAGTCAGCACTCATGGGTCTTGTGTAAAAAGCAAAAAATTACTTAGTGTTTATTTAGACGTTTCGCTCCTATACGCGACCCGGGTTCTTCCTGAGGACGGCTCGCGTATAGGAGCCGAAATGTCGAAATAAACACTAAGTAATTTTTTACATATTTCTACATATATAATCGGAAACTGGCATAATAATATTTCTACAGGTCCTGGTAAGTGATTTGTACCTGGGCCTCCTTCTTGCCACCCAAAGTCCCATGTCACTAGCAGTTTATAAATGTAACATCCACCTCCACCCACAGACACACACAAACAGTGCTGTTTAGAGCAGGTGTAAATAAGAGGGAATGTTACTTGGGTCCCCAAAGTAGCTTTATGCACAATAAACCAACCGTCTAAGGTCACAGGTTGGAATATCAATAATTGGCCCCACAAACTGTGCCCTGTCCATATCCATTCCTGACCTCCTATTGTCAAGGTGAGTGAGGTGCCCTCCAACAGGTATGAAATGACTCTTCGTTTGTGGGAGTCAGTGATGGGTGAAATCAGTTAAAAGGGAAGACAGTCAGATGAAAAGAATAAATAAGAACACAGGCGGCGGTTACTCGTGCACAACTAACAAAAGATTTTCTCAAGCATCAGTAACTTTTAATTTCCTCTTCTCTTTAGGATTCTTAAACACTGATGCAAGTCCTTAAACAGCCACATTATATTTCTCCAAGTATAACCATGACATTTATATATACGCTGTTTATTTTTGTATTTCTACTGCTTTACGTGGTGGTTCCTACATATCTTATTTAGGATCAGTACAAGGTACTGTTTTATTATTATAGCGAAATAGCGAATCGTTTTTATTTTTATTATTTGGATAGAATGGAGTCTATGGGGCAAATTTACTAAAGGGCGAAGTGGCCGTCGTTAGTGAAAATTTGCCAAAACAATTCACAGGGACATCGCCAATTTACTAAAAGCTGTAGCGGACAATTCGCTAGTGAAAGAGCTCATCGCTAATGAAGTTTCGACCCCTTTAATCAGGGGAATTTTCGCTCAGGCGAACGACCGTTACGCCTCAAATTCACCAAAGTGCAAATTTTCCCCTACGTTACCCTTTTCCCCAGAGTCTGCTTCCCCCGGTTATACCTGGTGAATTGATAAGATAAAGCTTCATCCTTCTCAATCTTATGTCAGTGACATCATATCCTGTATGCCAAAAAGTTATAAAAAAATACAAAACACTGTTTTTTTAATATCTTATTGTGGGATTATGTTTAATTAAATATATATTTAATTTTTTTTTAACCATTTGAAGGTCATGCCACATTTGTTTTAGGGTGGGCTCGTGTCTAGGACATTAGAAAATCTCTTTTGTCTTTATTTTGCTTCCTTGGACATGTGTAATAATAAGGGGCCACTTCAAGCATTTGCACCAACATCTCTAATAAAGACGTATATATGACCTATATGTACCCGCCCTATTCAAATTGATCTAAGAGTAAGTGTACTAACGAAGTTTCACTAGGAAGAAAGTAACTCTAGCGAAAGTTTGCGTTAACTAATTTTCGCCAGCGTTCGCCTGCCGAGACGTAACTTTGCATTATGATGAATAAGCGTAAGTGCTGCGAGTCTTCCAAGGTGAAAATTCGCCCTTTAGTAAATTTCCCCCTATGGGAGATGGCATTCCTATAGTTTGGAACACTTCTGGATAACGGGCTTCCATAGAAATGATTCTATAGATGTATTCTAACTGGGTGGTTAACTGGGTGAATCAGCACAAATGGGGTGCAATGGTCATAGTGGAAAGGCACAGTTAAAATACTTCGCTACAGGTTCTAAGGGCAGCTGTGGGCCTATGGAAAGCAGATGTTTTGGCAATATTAATCAATGAGCAGTGGATTGTCTGATGCACAAAGAGAGGTGAAAGATGGACCTCCAGTGTCGGACCTGCTCCAGTGTCGCACAGCGGCATTTTGACTGCTGCTATTTTCTCCCAAGTGCCATTAGTCATGATATTTGCACTTAGCTCCATCTTTGAGGTGGAGATTTCTGTATGTGAATTACCAACTTCTTTTTCTGAAACTTTTTCTTGTTCGGAATTCTGAAATTTTGAACGTTGTGACTTCAGTAAAACGGACATCTCCAGTTCACCTCAATCTGTGAAAGTGTGTGTGTGTGTGTGTGTGTGTGTGGGGGGGGGGGGGTCTGTCTCTGCTCTTGTAGCACAGCAGGGTGGGGAGGGAAGACTTCCCAGTTGGGCCCGGAAAGCAGTTTACAGTAAGGTGAGGAATGGAGAGACTGAGCATAACTATATCCTTGCTCCTTTATGATATGGGCTGCAGAATGCTATGCATGATTTCTGCTTTAATATTCTGTATTGTGTGACGGCATTCTGGGGCACTACCAGGTGTGGTTATTGTCAAACTCAGTGTAACGGTTGGCACCCTAAATCTAGAACTGATGCCAAGCTCCCTGGTCTCGGCTCATGCTTCTGCCTGTAGCAGCCGCCTTTGGCCTCAGGCAGAGCCCTCAGCTACTCAGATGCCGCCAGGTCTTAATACCGAGAGGTGCAAGGCGAGGGGTTCTGGGCAGGCTGAGGGGCACAACTGTAAGCGAAAGTCTCTGGGCAGAAGGTCGTAGTACAAGGTGTTAGGCAATAGAGTAGTAAGATCAGGCCGGATCGTGGCAGGCAGAGAATAAACGTAGTCAGGCAGACAAGGGTCAAACCAGGAAGTCAATCAGGGGGTTAAGCAGAATCAAAGTCGATAATCAGGCAGGGGTCAGGATTCAGAAGTCAGGATCGTCAAATAGGCCAGGCACGGGTCACAACAGGAATCAAACAGGTTCAAATAGAATAGCACAAAACTCAAAATAGCACCAGGAATAAACTCCAATAACAGGCAATGCAAAAATGAATGAAGTCCCTTTAAATACTCTTTGAATTTTGCAGCATTGTGCGCCTATGCGCGCTGACGTCATCACGCCTCCGCGTCCATAAAGGGGACGAGGCGTATGCACGCACGCCCTAAGGAATAATCATGGCGCAAGCAGAAGAGCGGCGTGGAGGGTGCCCCACGGCTGCTGCGGCAGGCGTCCCTGGCGCACCAGTAGACCACCAGGGTAAGCTGACTTCGTTACACTCAGCTAGCAACAGGTGAGGAAGAGTAGGATGCTTTGCTTGCCAACCATATAGTAGTCAAACACATAAATGTCCCAAAATCTTCCTGCCTCATACCTCCAACAATGGACCATCCCAATCTCTGGGAGACAGAAACACATTGAGGAGCGGTATGAGTGCAGCATTCTATGGTTGTATCGAGTATGACAAGGCAATGCCTGGTTTCCCATGTAATTCTGGGCAAGTTAGCACACGTGAGTGTCAAATAAAATTACTTTGCTGCATTCAACCATGGCTCATTCTTAACTGGATACTTCACAACTGTATTCCCCGCAGTGCTCAGAGCAATGAAAAAACTCAAAACTTTTCTCCCAATCAGTAAAGTTTTTGATGAATGGAGAAAAAAGATCAAACAGCTGGGAATCTTTCTGGAACCCACAGTCATTAATTTGTGTCATCAGAGTGATTTTTTGTCCCAGCAGAGCCCAGTAAGATTGCCAGTCCACATGAGATGTGTTTCTGTTCGGTGGGAGGAGGACACATCTGAGCGAGCAAGGAGAGTGGAGACATTTATGCAATTATACCTGAATCACTGAGGAGGATAATTTCCAGACCCATCTCACTAATTGACCCCATCGCTGGTTATTGTAACTAACAAGACCTGGATGGATTCTCAATTTAACACCTTGTGCACAAATGGAAAGTGCCTGCGAAGGGACACGCTCTGCGCTCTTTATAGATCAGCAGTAATATTTTAGTTCCACCAAGACTGTCCTTCTTCAAGGTCACCAGCCCTACTGCTCTTCCAACAAGGTGACTGTTTGTCTGGCCAATCACACTGCTCTAGCACAACTTTCTTTCTAACACTGTCATCTACAACACTTACCTCTTCCACATTGCACCTTTACAGCTTAACCATAAACTGAGATACTTGAAGAGTGATGATGAAGTCTAGCACCCATGTTTACGTTTTTATAGTAACTTACAGATCTTTCTGTTCATTGGCAGCTACAACAATACGACTTGGAGTTTTCATAGATCCAAAATTTCCTTCTTTCCTAAACAGTCACAGCCCCCATGCAAATATCTGCTCTTCATTAGCCTCTCTGTAGGCTTCTCTTCTGCATCACTTGTGCAACATCTCAAAGGCTCTGCTAGGGTGACTGGTAAGCAATTGCACTGTACAGGATCCCCATCATACAAAGTCATTACCTGCTCTCTTGATAAAGGGCCGGGTAGCCCCAAAATGTTGCCTTTTGGATGCTATGGGCTGAATAAAGTCTACATTGAACACTATAGCAAATCATACAGTGTGCTGCTGGTACTTTCTTCAATTACCTGCTCATTGAGTGACCAATCACAAAGAACCTCAAACAGCTCCCAGACACCCCAAAGCTACACCTATCTAGGTCTGTCTCACTAGAGCCCATGAGTGAAGGGTATATGCACTATTTTCTTACTAAGCAGTCACACTGTTTGCGGGGCGACTTAACTTTAAAATTACTACAAGCTTAGAATGCTAATAGACAGTGTAGGATTCACATACAACAAGGGGCCTTGATGTGGCAAGAGAGCTTACATATTTTGGCCAAAGTATGGTACCAACACCCTTTTTTTTTTTGTGTAATACTTTTTTTTAAAGGCAACCGTGACCCTGGCAATCTGTCTCCTTCTTTTTATGTACAAATATTGGCTTTTTATTGTTTATGGCAACTGGTCAACTCCAGAATGTGGGTTAGACTGAGCGCTGGCCCAAGGTTCTTCTTGCAGTGGGTCAATGCCACAGCGTGGGTTCGACCGAGCGATGGCGAATTGTTTTGTGTTTCTTGTCAAGGCAAATTGCCCAGTATTTGCACCTTAGCAAAGTATCAAACTGTAGATAGGGCAGGGTGCCAACTATACAGATTAGGGGATTGATGCCCCTGTAACCCTTGCGACTGAAAAATCTGAGCACCTTTTTCAAAGTGGAGTTGTCATGTTATTGGGTGTAAGGGTAGTGATGGTAAGAGGGCCCAAGGGGATGCTAGGGCTAGTGCCATTTCAGGATGCTAAACATACGCTTAGATTGGCTCATAATTGTTGTAGATAAGGCTACTAATGGGCCCTTGGGAAAAGGGGGCATGGTAGAGATTAGTAGTTTGTACAAACATGGTAGATCATATGAAAATAGTTCTCCTAAATATCATTTCTTCCTCGGTATTAGTTAAATATCTCGCTGTATATAATCCTTGTGAATATTTAGATGCTCCTGAGACTTTCAGCATTGCTTGTTAAGGCAATGACAATAAAGTGCCCCACACAGGGACAGTGGACCCAGCTCTACTGACAAACACAAATGCTAAAACTCAATCAACGCAAGCAGAATTCACATGGAACCATGAAAGTTTCACTGTTTAATTCAGGATCAACGTTGAGTGCGGCATTAGCGCTGCTTTGAAGGTGGGAGTTCCTTCGTTTGCTCTATGCAGATTATTATTGGCATTGTGTTGATGATAAGGTCCCTGGCAGAGACTCCAGCCTGCGAGACAATCTTGTCACCAGTATTGTTTTGCATTTATTGTACAGAGTTTATAATTTTGCAACTAACATGCCATTAAAACCCATAATCCATCTTATTTTTGCTAGAATCTTTGTATTTTTGTTCTATGTTCCTTTCTTCCTCACTGCTGTGAATACAGTTAATCTGTGAGCAGACAAAACAATTCAATTTCCTCCTTTTCCCCTTTTTAATTGTTACTGGTTTTGTTTAAAAAGGTTAATTAAATGTGCCAAATATTGCTTTGTAAGAGGATTTTTCATAATTGTATGGCATTCATACTTTCCACACTCCCCCTTGTCTATTGTTCCAAGATGATTTCACCCCTTTGCTTTTATATTCCATCTCCTCCCTGACTGTGCAGGAGCAATCGGCTTACATGTTCATTGCCTGTGTCATATCAATAGCAATACGCCTGTTCCCCCGACACATCAAATCTTTTTTATTTCTGTAGCCATTGCTTTTTCTCCTTTTTACTGCTGTGTGACCTCTCTGTCCTGCCTAAGACTTTATACAGTTAAAATATCTCTAGATGGATCATTTAGCAACCCATGCACAACTGCAAAGAGCTAATCACAAAGTATTTGCACCTATACATACACCCATTGATTTAGCTCCAATGACTCGGGGTTATGCACAGTGTCGGACTGGGACACCAGGGGCCCACCCAAAAACCTTTGACTAGGGGCCCACCAATTAATCTTAGACCAGGGGCCCACTCTTAGTACTATTATTCTTCCTCTCCTCACTCATCTATTCTCCTTTTCTTTACATACTATAATCTATTATTCCATCTATTTCTCATAGAAATAGGTAATGACCATGAAATAGGCCAAATGTCTAGCAGCATGAGGGCCCACTGATACCTTGGCCCACCGGGACTTTTCCTGGTATCCCAGTGGGCCAGTCCGACACTGGTTATGCACATTGGCACAAGAGAACCCTGAATCCAAATATTAAAGGAGAACTAAAGCCTAACTAAAGAAGTAGCTAGAAATGTTGTACATTATGTTTTGTGCTTCTGTACCAGCCCAAGGCAACCACAGCCCTTTAGCAGTAAAGATCTGTTTCTCCAAAGATGCCCCAGTAGCTCCCCATCTTCTTTTCTGCTGATTCATTGCACGTGATCTGTGCTACTGTCACTTACTGAGCTTAGGGACTGACTCAAAATATATACTATGCATAGAATAGAAATGTCACAATATAAGGCTGATTAGTAATTAATACAGATAATTACTACATGGCAGCGCAGAAACCAGTGCAATAAGCATCAGAATTTAATAATCAGCCCTGTAGCATCAGCTTATATTACAGGCCAACCTCATTTTCTGCTGGATAATTAGTGACGAGCCCTAAGCTTAGCTTCTCAACAGCTGCTCAGAGCCCACTGAGCATGTGAGTGTCACAGACAACTAACTTTTTCTTTCTCCTCCTGTGCTGAGTAACACACAAGAGCTGCAAGTTCTATAATTATTTAAACAAGAATAATGAAAATGCAGGAAAAGAAAAAACAAGTCACTGAAATAGGCCAAGGGTCAGGGCTGGCAGAAAGAATCAAGTTTGTATAAGTGGCCGAAGGTCAAGGGCAGGCAGCAAACATACAAAGTCTGGAAACAGACCAAGGTCAAAACCAGGTGGTCAGATAATGGGGAACCAGGACAGAGCAGGAGCAGGATTTATGGGAACAGAAACAGTATCAGGAACAAGGTTTTCAGGAACAGGAGCAAGATCAAGGTTTTAGGAACAGGAACAAGAACATAGGAACTTGAGGCTTGGAGTCGGCAGAATGGCCAATAATCCAACACCAGGGAGATGGAGAATCAGGCTTAAATAACCCTTTAATGAGCAATTGCCTGCAGCTGGAACATGGACGTTGACTATGGAGTATTAACTGGGAGAGTCACACTGTGGCTCAAGCAGGAGGGGCAGCAGCCAATAAACAGCAGGTTCCTCGTTCTAAACCAGCAAGTTCTTGACAGTGGTTTTCTAGTTATAAGTGCAGAATATTCTTCTTGAAAAGCCTCACAAAGAAAGTGGAGTAGTTCCTCTGTTACAGTGAAGGGCAACCAGGGATTCAGCACCTTCAAGGTCCCCAGCTGCCCATGACAGCAATCTCTACTCTTCAACCCTGACAATGAGCTGAGCTATATGCTATTGGCTCCTCGTTATGGAACAGTAAGGGGGCTACACTTTATTCTTTGCCCTAGGCAGCAAAATGACTGGGACCACCTCGGAGTAACACAGTGTCTCCTCAATCTGTCATATTGTAACTGTTAAATTAAATCCCTGTCCTACCAGCAATTATTTAAACAGATTCAGGGAAGGAAATCCCTAGACAAAATGAAATATGTCAGACTCACTTTACAGAATCCGTTTCAATAATATATGGAACATGATGGTAGAAAATGTCACAGAATTATTTTTTTTTATCTCCAGATATGAGCTATTCAGGTACAGAAGGGAAGACAAATGTGAGACAGTGAGCCCACACTTATATAAAGAGGTGCATAAAGCTTAGTATAAAGGGATAAGCTGGCGATGTGTAAAAATGAGAGTGACCATCATAACAAGGACAGGCTTGACAGCTTGTATTGATTCTCTTGCCTAAAGGGGAAGTATATGCTCATATATAACATCAGTTAATTATTCCATGCACTGCCATTTAGTAGTCTGAATATAGTGCTGGGATATCATAGCTCCTCTGGGGTTCTGGGCGTCAAGCATTAGGTAGGGGGCGCTGTGGAGACTGAAGGGAAAGGGCGAGTCCTTGAGGCAAGAGCTGTATGTGCCTAGGGAACACTTGAAGGGAATGCAGGAACAGGTTGATGAGGGCAAAGAGTCAGTCTGGATCAGGTGCAGAACAGGACGGAGAGGGCGAAGATCAGGACTGGACTGGACGGAAGAAGAGGGCGACGACTCAACAGGAACATACTGGACGGGGCAGGAGTGGAACAGGAACAGACTGGATTGGACAGGACGGTGCGGGCGTATATCAGATCAAACTGGGGATAGAGTGCAGAGGGAGACTGGAGCAGGATAGCAAGACAGGAGCAGAAGGAGACTAGAGTGTATAGCAAGAGAGGACTGGAGCAAGACAGGATTGGAGCAAGACAGGACTGGAGCAGAAGATAGCAAGAGAGAGGTACAAGGTACAAGGCAGGGTCAGATCAAGGTCAAGGCTGGGAAGGTACAAGACAGGCAGACAAGGCAAGGAGGAATAATAAGGGAAAAGGGGCAAGAGCTAGAACAACCTAGTTAGGAGCGCTGCCGCAGTACTAGGAAAAACCATGCAATGCTCTGGCAAGGAGTGGTCTAAGTACTGCCCTTAAATAGGGAAGAGTCAGCCCTGATTGGCTGATTAAACTAGGCAGCAGCTGGGTTGGGGCTGTAGATGCCAAACAGGCTGCAGCTGAGCTGGGGCTGGAGAGGCCAATCAGGCGGCAGCTGGGCTGGGACTGCAGAGGTCAGGTTACACATAGCGAGCAACCCTACAGGCTGCTCACCTGGCCAAATGGTTAAGGTATCGAGCCAGAAACCCAAAGGTCTCCGGCTTGAATCCCAGCAATACCTGACACTGGGTTCCCTAAAAGCCTGTCTTGCCCAAGTACCATTACATATGTCCATGGTGTAGCTACTGGTGTGTGCACTAAAGCTCATATCCTTTAAATCCTGTATGTATTTCAGAATAAAGCTGCACAATAATGTGCAATAAATATCTATTCTAAAACATCAGAGTGCACAGGGCCACGTGCATTTAGCATGCAAAGTTCTCTCTTACACGTTTAGGCTGTTAGTAAACATTTTTGCCTTGTGGGCAGAATCTAAAATTGTTGAATTAAATACTAGTTTGATTAAAGAAAAAAAAACACTTTCAACTGGTAATTGGAAATATAGTGCGGTACTGGAAATTGTTGATATAAAGGGGGCAGGAGCTTCTGAAATGTCTTTTTAATGCTCCAATAAATAGCGGTGATGGCACACGTCTGCACAAGTTATAGGGGCGAGTGCCGTCTGATTTCCACTGAGTAGCTCTGAAAGCCACTATCCAAATAACAATGAATAAATGCTTGCTTATACAGCATAACCTGTTAATAACCCCTTATTCAGAAAGGCCATCTCTCATAGGGGCAAATCTACTTACCTTCGAAGTTGCGACAGCGTTGACTTCACCAGGCGTAGATTTGCCAGGGCTGCGCAAATTTACGAAGATCCAAAGTTGCGCACAAGTTACCGATCGTTTGCGACGTTGGGCTTGCGATGTTACGATCAGCGGTTCGAAGTTACACTGGCGATCGGAAATTTGCATACAGTGCGAAGTAGAAGTTTGAATGGACGTCTATGCTGCAGCAAATAAATAACGCTACACAAGCCAGGGAAACTTAATAAAATTATATAGAGGTGATCTAATGCTCTACACATGAGCCCACAGTATAGTATAGGTGTCATATGTTAACAAAAGTAGGGGGGAAGGAGGGTACCCTAAAAGAAATTTCCAATCTTTTTCATCCTATCACCCTATAAAAAGTAAAAAACACCAACGTTTGGGAAAAATTTTAAACTTTTTTTTTTTTTTTTTTACAAACTCCTATCTCCTCTATTGCACTTCACCTGGTCTGACCTGGCGAAGAACACTCTGGCAAAAGAGGTAACGTTCATAAAAAAAAAACAACTTAGTAAATTTGCATAGTTTTGCCCATCGCCAGAGTGCAACTTTGCCTGGGGTTAGGCTGCGAAGTTGCGCTAGTACATCTACATCGCTAGCGAATTTTCGCCAGGGATACTTTTAGTAAATTGGCGAAGTTAGTCGGTTAGTGAATTTGCCCCATAGACTCAATTTATCTAAATAATGCAAGTTTTAAAAAATGATTTCCTTTTTAGCTGTAATAATAAAACAGTGCCTTGTACTTAATCCAAACTAAGATATAATTAATCCTTATTGGAAGCAAAATCATATTTATTTTCAAATGAGTTTCCTGTACATTTAAGGTATGGAAATTCAAATTACGGAAACATCTGTTATCTGTAAACCCCAAGTCCTGAGCATTCTGGATAATAGGTGCACTGATAACCCCAAAGAGTAAAGCACAAGGTTGCAAAGTATTTTGTGCACGGAACATAAGTGTAAGTCCTTTTATTACTTATTATTACCCTACCCTTGTTTGATATTGTACCTCCAAAAGCATCAACCTTATTGGTTTTAACATGGCTCCAAATGTAATGTGCCAGATACAGTATGTGCTGTTTTTGGGGTGTAGGACACAGGGCCAAAATTAGGCTGTCGCTCCAATATAAGGGCTCCTGGTGCAAGTTAGCTCAAAGGTGAACTTGATTATTTCATAAACAATGCAGGATTTTTAATTGATTGTATTTAGAAAGTATCAGTGTGATGAAGCTTATATACAGTAAAATTTTCATTTTCGCGATAGTTCCCCTCGAAATTGTTACAATTGTCTCTTTGCTTATCTTAAAATGTAAAAAATGTATCTAAGTGCATCTGCCACGTATTCTTGGCTCTCTGCCAAAAGCCAATTAAGTTTTAGAAACATTGTATCTTTTTTCTGGCCGTTCAGTGCAGGAGATCAAAAAGAAAGTCGGGACATTTCAGTAACAATCCGGGACTGCAGGGCTGAGCTGTCAAAATCAGGACTGTCCATCGAAAAACGGGACAGTGGTGAGGTATGTCATACTACTCCCGTAGTGGAGGAGCCCCATGAATAATAATAGTTGGCCTGAAAAGCAGCTGGGAAAGGACTTTTTTATGCCATAGAAATCTTATGGTGATTCCCTTCTTGGAGCCCGGAGAGATAATACACTGCCCCATTTAACTGCAACTGAATGAATTCAGCACTACAATTCCCAGGATGCAACTCAGCCACAGAACAGATGAAAAGTTCAGGAAACTGTTCGTAAATGGCAGCTCAGCCCGTAGCTTGTGCCAAGCCAGGCAAAGTGCCAGGAGGAGGAGGCTGCCAGCAGACTCACACATAATGTACTTCCATGATCTCTGGGGTGCCATCATTGGGTGCAGCTGCTGCCTGAGCCGGAGAATTTGTCACATCCCGTGTGCTACTAAAGACTCGTCTCTCTCTGACACGTCCCTTTGATTTCTGGTGCTCGTACAGCACAACAGATGGAGCAGTCAGATACCATTTGGTCTCTTCATTAATATCACTAACCAGATTAGTGAATGGGACGTGACTACGTTCTCTGGAACTCAGCTGTGAACCCTGTCTATTCTAGAGAACGTACATATATAACCTCCTGCTCTTCTAGATATCCCCCCCTGCCTGCTCTAGAGCACTGACATCTACCATCTGTCTCCAGTCTCTGTCTTTTCTAGATAACATAGCTGAAAACTCACATTTAATGCTGCTTTCATGCAACTGTCATAAACAATTATATGACTTTTAAAAGAGCTAAAAATACACAAATAATTTTTATTTAAAGGGGACTTATCACCTAGACATACAAAGCTGTATAATAAAAGTAGTTTGCAAGTTAAACATGGAATGTAAATTATTTTTTAAATTAAAACATCCATTAATAATAAAATCTCAGCTGTCAATCATATATTATTGCCTGCCCCTCCTCTATGCGGGAGACACAGAGACGGGGCAGGCAGTTACTTTCCATTCTGCCCTTCCTAGATATTCTCCCCTCCCTCCTCATCCTATATATGTGTAGCCAGTGCATGGGGATCATGTTCCCATTCTGCCCATAAACAAGATTTTGGCATGATACAAAGCTTGTGTTAAAGGGAGGTTCACCTTTTAGTTAACTTTTTGGTGATTTCAATCCCTCTCACACAGGCAGCTTTCCTGTGTCTTTTCCCCAGCCAGGAACTCTCTACTCTGGCTTGAGCTGCCTCTTTAATTAACCACCTGAAATACCTCAGGAAAACTGAAAACAACCGGGCTGGACTAGCAGTCCCGGAACCACTCTGTTAGGAACCTGGGGCATAAATAAGCTCCGTCCTGGACATTCCCAGGTATCCTAGTAGTGACCTCAAAGGCTGGAGTGACTGGATGTCTAACATAATAGAACACTACTTTCTGCTTTTCAGCTCTCTAACTCTGAGTTAGTCAGCGACTATAAGGGGGGCCACATGGGACATAACTGTTCAGTGAGTTTGCAATTGATCCTCAGCATTCAGCTCAGATTCAAAATCAACAGTTATAACCCCCAGTGGAAACCAAGAGAGCTGAAAAGCAGGAAGTAGTGTTCTGGCTATTATGTTACACATCCAGTCACTCCAGCCTTTATACATTACATTTTTGGCTAACTAACTATATAGGAAACATTTTTTATTTTGCACAGCCTATCTATTTACCCAGTTTTTATTTTTACACTGAACAATTCCTTTAATAACAGTGTCCTCAAAAAGGCACTTGCCTGATTGTCATGTTTGTTAATTGCAAGAAGAATGAAACAAGATTTAAATCATTTAAATAGTGTAAATGAAGTTTATTTTGCTTGACTAACATCATAAAATAGGATTTGGAATTATGTCTTAGGATGGAGTATACCGGTATGGGATCCGTTAACTGGAAACCCGTTATCTAGAAAGCTCCAAATTACGGAAAAGCCATCTCCCATAGACTCCATTATAATCAAATAATCCAAATTATTAATAATGAATTTATTTCCTTTTTCATTGTAATAATAAAACAGTACCTTGTACTTGATCCCAACTAAGATACAATTAATCCTTATTGGAAGCAAAACCAGCCTATTGGGTTTATTTAATGTTTACATGATGTTTAATGTGCTTGTGTTTTTATGATACAGATAAATGGGTTTGCTTTTGAATTGACACCCAAGTTCCATAGCGGGTGATATTTTAAAAAGCGCTGAAATAGGTAAGAATTACAGGTGCCTTCTTCTGCTTAGAACCTAACTAAAAATATGTCTCTGTGTTTTTCTTTCTCCTTTAAGGGCAGAAATACACATGGAGATTCGGGGAGCTTAGTCGCCCGGCGACAAATCGCCTATTCTTCGGGCGACTAATCTCCCCGGCTAGAATCGAAATCGCTGGTGAGATGGCACTCAGATCACTTTGTTTTCTGAAGATTTAGATTCTAGCCGACGGGAAGGCAGTTCAGGGAGATTAGCCGCCCGAAGAAGAGGCGATTGTCGCTGGGTGACTAATCTCCCCAAATCTCTGCGTGTGTCCCTGCCCTAACAGGTGATTACTTGTTTGCTTATGTGAGTGAGGCTCATATCTCTGGTCACCAACAAAGGGATAATAAACTCGCTTTCCCCATTACAAAGGCTTTAATTGCATTGCTTTGATTTCTTACTTATATTTACAGCAGCTCATTAATATGCATACAACTTATTAACCAAACACACATGGTGGAGCATTAGATAGGCCGCTACTGCGGTGAGCCCTGGGCTATGATCACATCCCTGCCCTCTATATAATGCATCATTGCTGATCTTCATTTCCTATGTAAATATCAGCCTGCACATAAACAAACATTATTCCACGTGCTGGAAATCACTCTGCATAACATTATAACTCAAATGCAGGACTGTACATTATAAGTATATCAATATGCAAATTAAAATATGAAAGGGTGCCGAAGGGTTAATTGCTGGGAATTAGGCACATATTACTTTGGGGGCTATGTAATAACATGAGTTAAGATTGTCCCGGCTCAGTAAAGCATAGCAATCAATCATTAGTTAGCTTTCATTATTCTAGCTGCATAGTACCTGTTCATTGGTTGCTATGGGTTACTAGACTGGGACATAACTTTAACCTGCTACTGAATCACACCTTTGCTTGGCTCTGTCTAAGGACCCCCAAATGCTCTTCAAACACAAAGAAGATATTTTTACTTTGTATAATGTGGTATTTACAAGTACAAGTATGGGATCCCTTATTTGGAAACATGTTTTTCAGAAAGCTCAGGAAGGTAATTTCCTATAAGAGTACATTCTAAGGAAATACTGTAATTCTAATATTATTATAATCATTTCCATTTCTCTGTAATCATAAAACAGGAGCTTGTAATTGATGGTATCTAAGCTGCATGAAGGACCCCAGAAATCAAGTGGGGATGGAAAAAGGAGAGCAGTTATGGCAAATATAAAAAGTGGAGGAGGTAGGAAAATGGCAAAGCCATAAAAAAGGATGAAAACTGATGGAGGGAGATGTGTATAGGGGAAGGAAGAGTGGGGAAGACAAGAGAAGAGCAAGATGAGAAAAGGAGGTGAATAGAAGAGGAAAAACAAAGGGGGTGTTAGGATCCCTGGACCCACAATCCTCTTGTGCGCGTCTCGTGCATCTTTAAGCATCTTAGAGCAGATTTAAAGGGCCTGCGCTCAATAGTCCGTTGCCCAATGTAGGTTCTGTTTGTTAGTTCCTCGGTGCTGTTATTATTCGGATTCCTGTGTTCTGACCTGCTGCCTGTTCTCACTCTGACGTTAGCTGCCTGTCATTACCCTCTTGCCTGTTTTTTTGACTACGATCCTGATTCTGATTTTGTACTGTGTTGCTCTCTCAGTTTTGACACTGCCTGTCCCTTAACTACATTCTGCTTGATTCCTGTCCATCTGATTTACGCTCTGATTCCCTTGCCTGCCCAGAAACTGAGCCTTGGTTCTCTCACAATAAGTCCTGGCGGGATCCGAGTAGCGGAGGAGATCATCCCAAAGCAAAAGGCAGCGGTTATAGGCTGAAGAGTGACAACAAATTGGATTTTTGAAAAGCGCACACCCAATCTTAATTCAATAGTGAGGTGCTAGTCCCATGAAGACCGCCCAAATAAAGTCTCCCAAAAATTCAGTACAAAAATAAATATAGGGACTGCACACTCAAATTTAAAAAGGCAAAATTTTTATTACATTTACAAAAATACACTTACATTTTCAGCTATGGCCCAATATTGGCCCATGGCCCAGTATTGGCCCTACGCGTTTCGACCACTGGCGTGGTCTTCATCAGGGGCAAATTTCATAGAATATTGCAAAAAGAGATAAAAGGCAGAACGAATGTGTCCAGAAAATAGGTTTAAATACCTTTGTGATACCCTCTGTAGTCTCCCTACGCATGGTAAGTGGCGTGTGACGTCACATCCGCTCCTAACCCAGAAGCGTATATAACAAGAAAGGCGTCGCAATCCAAATGGAACGCACATGCGTTCCAAGTAACGCCTATTGTTGACTTCACTTCCGCCCACTCTTGTCGAGATGTGAGGAAGTTGCCAATGCTTATTCTGTGGAGCGCAATTGCGTTCCAGCGTCACTGAAGCCCAAAAATTTCAAAGGGAGGTGGTATTTTCAGGAAATAATACCTTCCACCTTACATTTCATTTTAATTACAAATAATCCCAAAATACCAACAATAAGCTACAGACAACTTCCTCACCTCAACAGGTTATCGTTCCTAAACAAAACCAAAAAAAATAATACCAAAAAAAAATAAAAAAATAATGTATATACAACAAAAGAAGGAGACCAAAAGAAAAAATAAACAAACGAAGAAAGGAAAAAAATTATTTAACATAATATATCATATCTCATATGCCAATGAAGGTGTAGTGCTTGTCCCCATGTATTTCTTCACATTACTGTAATCACCTATAGAAAAAGGAGAACGTCAATCTTACAATATTGTGTCAAGGTCAATATAGCAACGTAAGGCAATCATACCTACCCAGGATTTGTAAAAAATTAATCTCCAGCCAGAATGGTGTGTTAGGGAGTTGAGCAAACCATTATTAAATATGAGAACTATCTGTTCTGTAAAAAGCAAGACAAATTTAAAGAATCGTTAAAGGTGGCCATACACGGGCCGATAAAAGCTGCCGACAGACCGAGTCGGCAGTTTATTGGCCCGTGTATGGGGGCCCCCGACGGCCAGATCTCGATCGGATGGGGTTAAAAATCCCGTCGGATCGCGGCCGCATCTGTTCGTTGATGCGGTCCCGCGATCCGACCGCCCGTTTGGCAAACGCTAGGATCCGATCGTTGGGCCCTAGGGCCCACGATCGGATCAGCCCGATATTGCCCACCTCAAGGTGGGCATATCGGAGGGAGATCCGCTCGTTTGGCGACATCGCCAAACGAGCGAATCTATCCGTGTATGGCCACCTTAAGACCATGAGGTGTAATTGTATTAAGACGATAGATCCACTCTGCTTCTCTCCTCAATAGAAGGGTATTTCTATCTACTCCACCAACTGTGTTAGTAATTTGTTCAATCCCCATAATTCTCAATGAGGAAACATTATGTCGATAATCTTTACAATGTTGTACCAGGGGAGTTGTTTCCCTACCTATTTTTTCAATTTTTGAATAGTTTTACCAATATAATATAATCCACAGGGGCAGATCATCAAATATACCACATGCGTTGATTGGCAAGTGATCCTTTGCTTAATCCCAAATCTCTGTAAGGTTCGGGGATGTGTAAAAGAATCCCCCTGAATCATACTATTGCATATAGAGCAACCATAGCACCGATAGTTGCCTGGTCGCGGATTTTGAAGAAAATGTGGAACACAATAGTGTCCCTTGTTATCAGCCCTAACCAATAAATCCTTCAAATTTTTTCCCCTTTTGAAAGCTAACATGGGGGGTTCCTGACATTCATTGCCAATGATCGCATCAGTTTGCAAATGGTGCCAATGTTTTTGTATAGTGTGTTTAACAAATCTACTGGCAGTTGTGTATTTAGTAACAAAAACTTTCCTGGCTTTGTCTGCTTTAGGTATCACAATATCATTATTCACCTTAGCAATAGCCTGTGTTACTATTTCCTCTCCATAGCCCCGTTCGCGAAACCTCTCAGCCATGGTTTGCAGTGAATCATTTAAATCCTGTCCTTAAGAAGTAATATGTTTTACTCTTGTTATCTGGGAATATGGTAAAGCTTTAATTAATGATGGTGGATGAAAACTATCAGCATGCAGTAAGGTGTTTCGATCAGTAGGTTTGCGATAGATATTGGTTTTAAATTTACCTGCCTGATATTCTATCAGTACATCCAAAAAGGCTGAAGAGTGAGCCGTGACCAGGAACCTTGGGTCTTTGTCTGAGTTCTAGGTAACCAAGCGTGACAGGGGGAAAGAAAGAGGTAAGAGAATAAAGAGAGTATGGGGAGCAGGATAAAACAGAAGAGAAGAGAAAAGAGCAGGGCTAAAATGGGCAGGGGTGTAACTAATATACAGAAGACCTAGTGGGGACTGGTGGAATAGAGAGTCTGGATCATGGAGTCTGCTTTATGGTGGTTACTTCTGCCCAGCTACTTCTGCACTATAAAGTTTGCTGCCCATGTATTTTCAGAAGGCATTAAAGGGTTTGAGGGTGTGTTCTGGGCCACCCAAAGAATTACTGTGCGGGGACTGAAGTGGCACGTTCAAGGCACGCTATTGAAAAGGGAAGCTAAAAAGAGAGGAGCAGAATGGAGCATGGATATTGGAAAAAGAGGAGAGCAAACCAGAGGGGGTGTGGAGAGGGTAATGTAAAAAGAGGACAGAAAAGTGGAACAGTGAAGTGAAGATTGGAAGAAACTTTGGTATTGGGAGAAAAAGGTGTGGGAAAACCAAATGTGCAAGCAAAAAATGAGCAGGAAGGGAATAAAGGTGAGGAATAAATAGAAATATGTAAAATATAAAGAGAAAGGCTAAGTAAAGGGAAAGGGAGAGAAAGAAGGTAGAATAGTGTCAGCCTGGGATTCTAGGGCCCACCAGAGAAATTGACAGTGAGCCCATTCTCACAAAAATAGTAGTTTAGGGTCAGGGCACACAGGCAGATTCAGGGAGATTAGTTGCCCGGCACAAATCTCCTCTTCTTCGGGGCGACTAATCTCCCCTAACTGCCTCCCCTGCCTTCTCTACAGCTAAAATGCCTGACGAGGAAACTTTGGGCAACGTCGGAAAACGAATCAATCAGAGTGCCATCCGCCGGCAATTTACATTTTAGCTGCTGGGAACAGGCCCGGATTTGTGGCGAGGCCACATAGGCCCGGGCCTAGGGCAGCACATTTTTGGGGGCAACATGCCGCCCAGCCGCTCTGTGGGGAGCCTGTGCTCTCCCAGTGCTCCGGCGCTCGTATGCTGGCGCTTTTGCGCCAGCGTGTGGTAGTGCGGGAGGGCGCTAGGACCGCGTGGAGCGCATGGCCTAGGGGCGCCCGCCCAGCGAATCCAGCGTTGGCCGGGAAGGCAGTTCGGGGAGATTAGTCGCCCCGAAGAAGAGGAGATTTGTCGCCGGGCGACTAATCTCCCTGAATCTGTGCCCTGACCCTTAATGTGCTTTAGATGTTACATTTTCCTGTGGTGGAAATAGGAACTGGGACAACTGGTAGATTCTTTGTCGCTGTGGCAGTGCATCTCTGTACTGGGAAAATAAAGATGAGCATGGGATGAGGTGTGTTCATATCAAAATGATCAGTCCTGTGTGTGTATCTTTAATAACATTTAACAAACTGTCCTTAATGCTAAAAAACTACTTTAAGTGCGTTAGAATGGCAGAAAATGCTAAGCCTGTAACAGTGGTATGGGATAATGAAGTTGGTATGGATTGACTGGCGAGGCTTAAGCAGGACCAAACAGCTCACAGTTTTGGGATGAGACGTACAGAGCTTCAATTTTAGATTTATTCTCTTTGCGATGTTGCTGCCTTTGTAATGTCTTCTACTTTTTTCTTTCTTTTTTGTGAAGCAGCAAACAGCTCCAGCACATACAGCTGTCAAGGTCTGGGGATCCAAGAACTCTGAGATGTGAGTCTTTTGGACAGAACAAAAAAATTACATCTTGATAGAATTCTGACTTCAAGGATTGAGGCTGCATTGACATATATCAAGGAGTATGTGGAAAAAAAGAGGAGCCTGTCTGTGAGACTAAAATGTGAATGTCATGTGCCAGAGACTAGTGGATGGATAATAAACAATTAGTGGCATATTTACTAAGCTCGAGTGAAGGATTCGAATATAAAAAACTTCGAATTTCGAAGTTTTTTTTGGGGTACTTCGACCTTCGACTATGACTTCGATTCGAACAATTCGAAGTAAAAATTGTTTGACCATTTGATATTCGAAGTACTGTCTCTTTAAAAAAAACTTTGACTACCTACAGTACTTTGCCACTTTAAACCTACCGAGCTACAATGGGACCTTCCCCATAAGTTTTCTAAGCTATTTCTGATCGAAGAAAAATCGTTACATCGATAGATTAAAATCCTTCGAATCGTTCGATTTAATAGTTCGATGTAACGATTTTTACTTCGATCGATCAAAGTATTTGCGGTAAATCCTTCGACTTTGATATTCGAAGTGGAAGGTTTTTTACTTAGAGCGTCGAATATTGAGGGTTAATTAACCCTCGATATTCGACCCTTAGTAAATGTGCCCCCTAGTCTTTAATTTCTCTATAATTGTCTAGTGACTCTATAATTGTCTAGTGAACGGAACATTGCACGCATGTATTAAATCTGCACATTAGTGTAAAGCCCCCCCCATCTGTCTAAACCATGTACTAAATCTGGGACACTTTTAGAAAACCCAGCTAGGGGGGCTGTGTTTAAAAAAATTCAAAGCCATAAATACAATACTGCTTAATAAAAGAAGCTGTCGTTCTAAGCAACTTTCCAATATACACTCACTTCAAATACCATTTTGAAACAATGGAATATAAGGCAGCCGATGGACGACCTTGTGTAGAAGCATGCACGGCTGGCCTCTGCTGCATTGTTTCAAGACAAAGAACCAGAATTACAGTTACAAATAACTTGCATAGAAAGAAAAAGAACGTGAGAGTAGGAGCCAGAGTTGAAATCAGTAGCTTGTGAGTAAATCCAAGTGAGTCAGGCAAGTTCTTTTTGAATGTTAAAGATCACTTTGTTTGACTTGCTTCAAGTTAGCCTAGGATCCACTTATCCATCGTGAAATACCAGCATTCTTCCTTAATAGCTTCCACTGAGTGAGACTACCTTCCACTGAGTTGGATTTGCTTCCACTAGCTTCTGTTGGGTGCAACTTGCTTCCATTGAGTGAGACTAGCTTTGATTGGTGAGACTAGCTTTCAAAGCATGAGACTAGCAGCCACTGAGTGAGACTAGCTAGCTTGTATTGAAGGAGACTAAATTCAACTGAGTAGGTCTCACCTCTATTGAGTGTGCCTAGCTTCCACTAAGTGAGAGGAGCTGTGATTGGTCAGACTAGCCTCTATGAGTGTAAGTGGAAAGCCCATTGAGTGTCTCATTACGTCCTGGTTAGTAGTAGGAAAATATTTAATTTTAATCTTTCCAAAGTTTGTGGGTGCTAAATATATTTCCTGGGGCCCAGCACTGCACCATATATGTCATCGCTTTCTTCCAATCATCAATCAGCCATTCCCCATTGAGCGAGCTTGCCATGACTATCTCACTGATATTTGGACCAGTTTCTTCTGGATGTAACTTACTCCTCATACGACTAGCTCCAAGTCATTAAGAACCCATACTAACGAACTGGGCCAAGAGGTAGAATAATTATAGTTAGTCTTCTGGTGGAGGGGGGCTGTTTGGGCCTCTGTGTACTTGACATGCCATGAACTATTTTGAATTCCTGTTCCCGGCCAGCCAGTAGCAGAAGTTATATAGAAACAAACATTTTAGTTTCAATCAGCAGCTACAGTGTGCGAGGGGCAGGCCTCTACCTGCAGGGGGCGCTAATTGCTGAGCATCAAAGGGAAAACGCATTTTTTGCCAGACTTATATCTTCCTTATAAACTACTTTGGGATAGTTTCATGTCAAGTGACACTGGTACTTAATCCTTTTTCTTGATGAGTCTGGCCAACATCCATGCTATTAGCAAATGAATGAATACTGGGACCCGATTGGACTAAATCTGGGTGATTGATGATGTGATACAGGGAAAGAATACTTTGTAAGACAGCTGCCTTTCACTAGGGAATTGCTATTGAAAGCAGTACCTGACTGCCTGTTATATTCTCTGCAATGCTGGTTCTGACAATTGAAACAATGTAGCACAATCCAGACGAAAAGACGGGGGCGATCCTGAGCCTTCTGATGCCCTGAGGTGGCTTTCTTGCTGTTGCCCCTCACACTCAACTATTCAGTGTTGGAATAGGCGTCGGAGGGGGTCCAGGCAAATGCTCTCTCTGTACTAGAAGAGCTGAATTACTAGTTGGAAAACTGGAAATTTGGCTCTTAAAGTTAGACCCAGAGAACAGAAAGGGACAGATTGATGCTGCTTTAAATTAATCAACTTTAAAACAATTGAACAGTTTTAAGGCTTCATAGTGGGAATGTAAGTGCTACAGGTGAAATCTGGGCCGAACTCCTCTGATATGTAACATTGGGACATAACATTTGTGACTTTAATTTCAACGGAAACTGGTGCTTTATGTGTCAAATACTGTATATCCAGCCCTAATGCTGAACAAGGAGAATTATGTCTTGTTGTTTCGTGCTGCTTCATTTCTATGCAAAGATAACAAAAAAAAGAAGGAGAATATAATAAAAATGTAGGTTTCTCTTGTGCAAAAAGGGGTTTTAAAAATCAGTTTCCATGGCAACCAGATCAAACATTCAGTCTGATGAGTGATGGGCTGCTCTGGCCGTACTGCCCAGTAGATGGTGCTCTATCTCTTATAGACGTTGAGAGCTGAGCAGGAATTCCGCAGCTGGGATGCTGTTAATTTGATAGATCACCTAGAAGCAACGGGTAAGGGATGAGTTGTGCTTCTCCAGGGTCTGATTTAAGCCACTATTATATGGACTGAGCTCAGCAGTCAAAACATTAATTCATATTTAACTGGTAAACGACACTTGAAAGGCCAAGAACCTGAATACTGCAAAAGGTCAGGCTGGGAAGATGCACTATGGCAGCAGTTATCCCTGGCAGGGAATAAGAGCCAGGGACTACCTTCCAGCCGGGGTGCCACTGGTTGACAGTTGCAAGGCTAATCCGAAGGCTGAGTTCCACTAGACCAAATATAATACATGAACCATTAACTGCCGGACAAAATCAAGTTGATTTTAAAAGATTCAATAAAAAAAAATAGAACATTTTCTGAGTCAGGATTAAATGATTATTAAGACTCAGGATTAAATGTTTATGAAAGGAGAAGGAAAAAAAAAAGCAGAAAAATATTGTACTACAAATTGAGGAAGATCTATGCACTCCATTGCACTTCGCCTGGTCTGAGCTGGCGAAGGCAGGTCTGGCGAATGGGGTAACCTTCAGTAAAATCCGCATCTTAGTGAATTTGCAGGAGTAACGTCCTTTCACCAGAGTGAAAATTCGTTTGGGTGGGTCAAAAGATTTTTAAATTGTACTCGAACCTTACATATTCCTTGCCACTGAGTTATTCTCCATTTTTTAACCAGACCCAACTTGCTCAGGTGATGTCACAAATAGGTTGGGTTGGTGCAGTGACATCATCGGAGGGGTCTGGTGGATGTGTGCCATCAAAGGCTGTTGTACTTTTCATACACATTCTGTATAGCTTACATATTTATAGAAATGTAATGCTACTAATCAATATTTCAGTAGTGTAGGATTATTGACTCTTTCATTTATCCTGATATATTCTAGCAAATGCTTCTATTGTGCAAGAAATTCTACAAATATAAACACATGATGTCATTAATATGTTATACGTATATAAGGTTCTCTAATGCAGGTTGCCCGATCCAAAGACTGATATATTGGACCCCCAGGATGGTCCATGTTCTATATATTAGCTGCTGATCTACTGCTACGAATCTCTATATCTGAAGGGGAAATACATGTATTTACCCCAAAACTATTTTGTAGTTACTGTAGCTTGCAACCCTTTACCTAAAGTACTCAGAATTCCCCAGCATTCCACAACAAAAAGTAACATGTTGAGGTTATACTTTCCCTTTAAATCTATACATGTGAGTTGGATTTAATGGCTGCCATTGTCCCGCAGGTGCATGTGACAGAACCCTGTGTAACATGCGGGAAACAACTGCAAATACTTTAACAAACTGCGGATCTTATTCGAGAGCTGCTTATACTGTATTCTTGTTATAGGGATAATTCTGTAATAGGATGAGCAACAGGGGCAATAACAGGATTTAGCTACTGATGAGGTTGAAATCTTAATTAACTAGTAAATCCCATTATTACAGACTCTGCATGTTCACACACACACAGGCTGGTGGCACAAAAAGAACTTTATTCCTTCTCACTTAAAGCTCATTGCTTTCCTGTATTAACCAAGAGCCAGACCTTTTTCTGTGCACTAAAGCGCAGGGAACCAAACCTTATGTTACATAGTCAAGAACTAAAGTTTGCCTTATACAGTACTGAGCTACATCTTGTGCTATATAATACAAAACCTTGTGTTTTACAGTCAAGAAATAAAGACTGGGTTATAATGTACATAGAGAACCAAACCTTCTGTTATATAAATGAAAAATAAAGACTATTGGAGAACCATTAGAGAACCAAACCTTATGTTATATAGTCAAAAACAAAAGCCTGGGCTGTACAGTTGAAAACCGAACATTGTGTTATATACTCATGAACTAAAGCCTAGGTTATACGGTAGAGAACAAAAACGTGTGTTAAATAGTCAAGAACTAAAGCCTGGGTTGTGCAGTAGAGAACCAAACCTTGTGTTATTTTGTTATATACCGTAATCAAGAACTAAAGCTTCAGTTGTACAGTAGAGAACCAAACCTTGTGTTATATACTCAAGAACTAAAGCCTAGGTTATACGGTAGAGAACAAAAACTTGTGTTAAATAGTCAAGAACTAAAGCCTGGGTTGTACAGTAGAGAACCAAACCTTGTGTTATATACTCAAGAACTAAAGCCTGGGTTATACAGTAGAGAACCAAACCTTGTGTTATTTAGTCAAGAACTTAAGCCTCGGTTGTACAATAGAGAACCAAACCTTGTCTTATATAGTCAAGAACTAAAGTCTAGGTTATACAGTACAGTATAGACGCAAACTATGATGTATTATATGTCAAGAACTAAAGCCTGGGTTATACAGGAGAGAACTAAACATTATATTATATTGTGAGGAGCTAAGAGCGGTGCTATACAGCAGAGAGCAAAATAGTGCATTATATAGTCAAGAACAAAAGTCTGGGTTATACTAAGAGAACAAAAGTTTGTGTTATATAGTCTAGAATTAATTAATTGGTTATACAGTAGAGAACTAAACCTTTGGGGTAATGTAATAAAATGTAATTTCTGTCCATAGCAACCAATCAGATGTTTGTTTTCAGTAAATGCTACCAGCTGATTGGTTGATATCGGTAGCTAGACCAATAGCAAACTTATGATCATTTATTAAATACCCCACTTGTATTATAGTCAAGAATGTGTTATACAGTTGAGAACCAACCCTTGTGTTATATAGTGATGAACTAAAGACTGGGTTATACAGTAGGAAATCAAATGATCTATGATATAGTGAAGAGCTAGGGATTCGTTTATTAGGTAGAACTTTTATATTGTAAACTCTATTGATAGTGCCCCAGTCCTCTTTACCTCTACTATTGTTTATTGTTTGTATCTTATCTATATTTAATATATACATGCTTCTGTTGTACAGCGCTGCATTTTATAGCTATGCGTCATAAGAAATAATAAGAGAACTAAAGATTGGGCTATACAGAAAATAATTTAATAGTGTCTTCCACAGTGAAGAACTAAAGATTATGGGATCCCTTATACAGAACCCCTAGATCCAGAAAGTTCCAAATCATGGAAACTGTTTACCCATAGAGAACTTTTTAGGCAAATAATACAGATTTGTTTTAATTATTTCCTTGTTCTTTATAATAATGAACCAGTAGTAACTAAGGTGCATTATTTAATGTTTAAATATTTTTGGAAGACTTAAGGTATATTGCTTTAAATCCCATATCCACTAAACCCCATGTCCCGCACATTATGTATTACAGATCATATACTTATACAGTGTTTAATATTGTTACACTGCAGAACCAAATACTGTGTATCAAGAGCTACTGTAGAAACTGGATTATACAATAGAGAATCCAATCTTGTGGCATAGGCTAAAAACTGGATTATACCGTAGGGAACCAAATCCTTTGTGATATTAATAAGAACTAAAACCTGGCTATATGGTTGAAAACAAATCATGTGTCATACAGGAGAGACTCAAGCCATATGCTATAAACTAGATAACTAAGTACAGGGCTACAAATACTGGATTATATAGTAGAAAATTAATTCTGTGTAAAATGGGTTTTTGTCTGGGATGTCTTTAATTTCTGGATTATATTACACATGCCGGTTATATTAGTGGGTTCTCAAGTTGAAAATAAAACCCTGTGTATAAATAAGATTAGCCACCAAGGGTTTAGGGTAGTTGTAGTACAACAGCTAAAGTACTGCAGGTTGGATGGTCCTGCTTCATATAAATAATGGGTCCCCTGGTGCCCCTCTTCTACTAAGGACAGCTTTGCCTAGAAGAGATGAAGGTTTTGGACAGAGCTGGGCAGATAGTTGACACTTCATCAATTTATAACAGGACACAGTATACATATGCATTTTGCAGGACTTTTTGGCAATGAATTTAGATGTATGCTTCTGCCATGCAGAATGCAAATATAATGTGTGTCTGATTTTGACAAAGGGAACCCAGTGTATCTTTTGGGACCAGGAAGACGCAGAGATTTCCAGAAAAAGTAGCTGCGTGAAAAGTGTCGTTGCCAACAAGGGGATACAAGCAAGACCCTCAACAGTATATCTGGCTCTGTATGTGACAGGCTGGATAAATGGATTATATTAAGGCCAGATGTGGCTGGGGTCAGCACAGGACACAATACCTTCATTATCTGAAGTGGATAATATGAAACTGGAAGGGGATCTCCAGAGAGGACACAGGTGCCGGTGATTAGGCCGGATCCTTGAGGAGGAAGCCTGGAAAAGCCTCCATCTGAAAAGCTGCTCCTCCGGCTGGGAGACACATTAGTGCTGAGCCACAGGGACCCAAATCCAAGTCCCGTACATCTTGACAAGACTTTATAAATAATACAAGTGGCTGCACGTGTGAGATGCTGTCCTAGACCTGCCAAGAACTAAAGTCTGCTTGTAGAGTCTTCTTTATCTCCCCTGTTACCTAATCAGTCGGCTTTGTATACCATTCACCAGCTACTGGTCATACCAAGGCTTGTGATATCTTATCAATCATATGTATATCTTGCTAGTGCAATATTTCAAACTCATACAAACCCCCAAACCGCCAAATCAAAAAGCTTTTTCCTTCCAACGAGTTCCTGTTAAAAGCACTGACTAGAGCACCATGGTGTTTGCTGAGCGAAAGTGTGGCACTGGGGGTGCAGTAGAGCAAGTCTGCGGTCAACCAGGCACTTTGTCAAACAATAATGTTTTAGAGAGAACTTTGGCTTCTTCCATAAGGTTCTGTGCATAATAATACAGCACAGCTGCTAAATGCTGCTGAGTTTTTAATCCAACGGGGAGGTTCAGCTTTTTGGCCTGGAGAAACAATAGGCTTCATGCTAGCAAACATGCAATGCTCAAATATATTTAAACATACTTATAGGTATATATTCATTTCCCTGCAGGAATATCTCCAACAGAATGTATACTTGGACTGCAGCACAATTCGGGGAGTGGGCGTTATATAGTGATGAACTGAACACTATACTTTGGATAAAAGACAAAACATGTAGAGATTTTCCTTTTATCCAGAATACTCGGGACCTGGGGTTTTCCAGATAAATTATACTTCTGTATTTAGATCACCAAATAGTCTAGTAAAAAATCAGTTAAACATTAAAATAAGATTGTTTTGCCTCCAGTAAGCATTAATTATGTCTTAGTTGGGATCAAGTACAAGGCACTGTTTTGTAACAACAGAGAAAAAGAAAAAATTTTTTTAAAAAATTTGATTTGATTAAAATGGAATCTATGGGAGATGGCCATAATTCAGAGCATTCTGGGTAAAACGTTTCTGGATAACAGATCCCATACCTGTACCAACAAGCATTTATGGAGACATATAACTTCCAGTTGGGTTTATCTGATTCTTCTGTGATATTCGTTTCAATTAATAAAACAATATTCTGATATGAACTCCATTATCACAAGCCCTTTCTGGCTCTCACAGCAACAAGATGCAGAAAGTCTAATTCCATAGAATGATGGGAAATACAGTAGTAGTGACAATAGAGCTGTCAGTTACAATCAGGACACAGGGGCAGTCATGGGAAAGGCATAAAAATATTCACCTAACGTTGTGCAATAAGATGTAAGCTCCCTCGTGTTAACACCTTCTTGACTGCTTGGTTGTGTGGCCCTGCCATGAATGGGTTGGGAAGGTGTTCAAAGTAAGTGTGAATCTTTCATTAATTGGCTGTGTAGAACTGAAGGTATTTTTTTTTCTTTCTTGTCACTTATTGCTGTACTGGTCGGCTGACTATAAGGCCAGTAGTAGTGATTTACATCTTAAAAGCTCCCTAAAGGCACAGTATCCCTGCTCCATCAGAAAAAATCATCAAAATGCAGAGGACTCAATCAGGCCCATATAGATACACAGAAATAAATATTTAATGATCGTTATTTCATACTCATCAGCATTTGCACATTCCACCATCATCATCCGTTCAGTTCCAGATTGCACTTTTATCCATTTCATTAGATTAGTCCCATCTATAGCAAACCTTATCTGTAATTATCGTCTCTGATATTCAGTATAGCAGCATGATGTATGCAGTCTATCAAATCTGCCATGATACTGTTATACGTGGAAATTACCAAATTGTCCTGTGTTAGAAACAGGGGCATAACTACGGAGGGAGCAGACCCTGCAGCTGCAGGGGGGTCCAGTAGGTATAGGGGGCCCCATGATGCCCTACTAAATGAGCAATTTCAATATATATTGGTAAAGCAAGACAACTTCTGGATATTTTAGAGGGCCCTAAAATGAATTTGCTGTGGGGCCCAGCAACATCTAGGGACGTCACTGGATGGAAATAAGCCAGGGAACCTGTGGGGAATGTACTCCAGTTTATATGAAAACCACAATTAATGGCATGTAAAGGCAAAAGAATAAAATCCAATTTTTACTTTCTTTAATTAAAAAGAAACCTAATTAAAAAGAAACCTATCTCCAATATACTTAATTAAAAAATGTGTACTGTTTTTATAAGAAACCTGACTGTATGCAGTGAAATTCTCCCTTCATTTACTGCTGTGGATAGGAATTGTCAGATGGTCCCTAACTGCTGAGCAGGGAAACAATCATACTTATGAACAGCAGGGGGAGCCCCCGCCTTACTTGCCAGCCATGCAGAACTCAAGCAGCTTTGTTTGTTTCCCTGTAGAGCAATTGGCGGCTGTGTAGAGATTTTTGTTGGATTTTATTTTTGCCTTTACATCCCCTTTACTGTTTCCAACTCCAGCTGCAGGGACAAAGATCATGGAGCCAGATTTAAACAGATAAACTGGGATTCTATTTGGAGGATTATTTTGCTGCAGCCACTGGTTCTGCAGAGTTGGAGAAAATGTATATTTAACAATACAAAAACTATAAAATCCACATTCGATTACATGACAACATGTTTTGATCATTTATGACGATCCCTAAGCAGCTCAGACCACACTGAGCATGTGCACAGTCTTGGTCTTGCAAAGATGTTTAACAAAGTTACAAGATGGTGACCCCCTGTAGCCAACTTTGAAAGCATAAATTATTCGTTTGATTAGGCTTGTGGTGCAGTAAGTTCTTGTTTATATTTAGTATACAATGTACAGCATTTCTAGCCTTATTCTATTTTAGATTTCCCTTACCCTTTAAAAGGCCAAAGCCTTTAGGTAGGTAATATATATTAACTCTAGTGTACCTGGGCAGAACTCATCATTAGAACTGCAGAATCCAGTGCAGTTCCAACTACTAATATCTCCCAAGTCATGGAGGGGCAGGGTGGTAGGCAGTTTCTGACTGGGAAAATACCTGGTGGGCCCAGGCCTTCACCCCATTCCCCATATCACAGGTGGAAAATTCAGGAGGAAGGAGGTAAAAGGTATGGAGGGGGGCTTAAAGTCACAGCCTTGATAGGTTCCAGACGCCCCAGTCTGAGAGAGAGATATTGAGATATATATAGAGAGAGAGAGAGATATACAGAGATAGATATTATTATAATAATAATCATAAAAAATAACACCTCCTTGTTTTGCTAACTGGGATTTAACATTCTTCTTATTTTTTGATATAAACAAATAAAAGGATAGGAACTAAATAAACTCTCAGTCGCAGCAGCATAAGGATTTCATAAATCTGCGCTGTCTAATGCAGCAATCACACAGCACATTCATCTCATAAGTCACGATTAGACACATGGATAAGTATACAGTATAGTGTATGTACAGACCCTAATGAGACATAATCATTATATAGCGCCCGTTACAGAAATCTTGTTAAACCATATTATATAATACGATCACCCATGTTTACACATCCTGATTAATTCCGAACCATGCTGGCGGCCACAGATGGGACCCAGACACATTTGCTGTGCAGAAGATGACCCTGCATTATATCTCTGGCTCCCTTTGTGCCTTGATCCACTTGCAGACACCGAAGGGCACAATCACGTACCATGGCACAGTCAGCAAAATGCAATTTCAGGCGCAATCACAGTTTTTTTCCCCACAATGCACAGCTATTACCCAAATTTCACTGTTTTGTTGTAAATGCACTGCTCCTACTGCAAATGCGCCCAGTTAACCAAAATGGAAGCAACTGCGCCTGTGCTTTGTCGCAAATTGGGTTTGGGTACCAAACATTTTCTAAGTCTGTCTGGCATCATTTCCGGTGTGTGTTATACAATTTATTACTGAACAATTGAGCGGATTGACACGGGGCAATGAGGAAACCCTAGAGCTACTACCTGGTCTGGAGGTGGTTTCCCTGCTTAAATATACACAGCAGCGCTTAATTTGGAATGGAAGGCATGAAGGGCAACTCTAGGAGTGATAAGAGTGCAATTTAGACTCTAGTATCTGTTATGAAAGTGTTTTTTGGTGCAACTCATGGACCTCTTTTCCATCACTAAACCATCACTCACAGCCCATAAGAACATATAGGGCACTGTCATAGATTACAGTATATAATAAGGTAGTGTTCCATCGGTAGGATACTGCTTCTGGACAAATCTATTGAGAAACCTGTAGGCAAGACAGAGGGAACAGTGCTTCATCTGTACTCTGATGTCTCAAGCTATTGCTATTATGCCGTTACTACTGTTCACTATCTTACCAGCCTTAACTACTTACTAATTCTTATCTGATGCTTTATTGGACAGAGTAGGTGGCACCATTTCTAAAAACATGGCTCACTCCTTGCTGAAATGGCCTGGAGGAATCACTATTGCATATTGTCCTTACTTTGTCCTGCCAGCACCAGAGGGACCTGCAAAATGATCTAGAAGTATCTTATTTATATTGACACAACAGTCTAAAATGGTGGTCCCTGACCTTTTATACCTGTGAGCCACATTCAAATATAAACAGAGTTCGGGAGTAACACAAGCATGAAAAATGTTCCTAGGAGATGCCAAATAAGGGTTGTGATTGGCTATTTCATAGCATCTACAGTATTTGGACTGGCAGCCTACAGGAGGCTGTGTTTGGCAGTACATTTGGTTTTTATGCAACTGAAACTTGCCTTAAAGCCTGGAATTCAAATATAAGCACCTATTTCGTGGCCATTGGGTGCAACATATTGCTCTTGACTCACTGGTTGGGGATCACTGGTCTACAGAATCTGCTGGTCTACAAAGCAAAGAACCTCAAGAGTTGATGTGAATTCCTGTATATCTATTTTGATCCCAATCGTAAGGTATCTTAGCTAAATGTCAAATAAAGGATAAGGATGGCTGAAATTGCTGTTGTGTATGTTTATGTAACTTTTATTAACGTGTAAAGACTCATAGGAACTAGTCCAAGGGGCCGATTCACCAAGGGTCGAATATCGAGGGTTAATTAAGTGAATCGTTAGTGAATCGGCCCCTAAGTGTTCATGTAGCAGCATACAAAGTAGCAATAACTACAATTACTCACTCAAAAGCATTCACGTGATGGGCTTACACATGTAAAGACCATCAAGAAACTCCTGTTGGGTTCCCTTTCACCCTGAATCCCCACAAGCATTAGGCTCTACTATAAACTCAATGATTTTCTTCTCTTCTCAGTCATTGCAGTTTTAGTTCCTTGTAGTATGTAACTCCTTATGTTCCACATATGTAATTCATGTGATTTAGTTACATAAACACACTCTATAAATACATGTTAATAATAATAATAATAATAGTCATGGATCATAACATAACATGATTTAGTGTATATATGTTGAAGCCAAAGAGATTGATTGGAACTCCTACATGGGCAAATATCTAGAATGTGAAATGAGAAAAATGTCCCACTATTCTCACTAATACGGAACACATGTCAAAGGATATATAAGTACACCTCTGCTGGTGAATAATGGTTATAATTCTCTAAATAGGTAACTTTGGAGCCAACAGGGCAGATGCAGTAGTGACTTATCTGTAATAAAATGTCATGGAAGGTGAGTGTTTCCTCAGTGCCAGATGCTGCTCTGCTAACGACCTGAAAAGAAGAAATTTGCAATGATATTTGGTTTCTGTTAATGGATTTGGGAGTTATAAAAGATGCTTATAATGAGACTTTATTTTATTTAGAACTTTTGCATAAATGTGCTAGCTAGAGTTCCTCTGACGACTCGATCTATTATTTTCTACTGTTTTGAAAAATATGCAGAGTTCTGGTGCAATACTTCCAACCAATCAGATCTAGTCTGATCAAACTGCCTCTCTGGAACCCTCTTTCTGTGTATTGTCTGGGACAGTGTCGGACTGGCCCACAGGGATACCAGGAAAACTCCCGGTGGGCCCAGGTGTCATTGGGCCCTCATGCTGCTAAACAATTGGCCTATTTCATGGTCATTCCCTATTTCTATGAGAATAAAGAGGCAAAATAGATGAAATGATAGATTATAGTATGAAGAGAAGAGACTAGGAGAATAGAGGTTGAGTGAGGAGAGGAAGTACTGAGTGGGCCCCTGGTCTACGGTTTTTAAGTGGGCTCCTGGTCTAAGGTTTTTGGGTGGGCCCCTGGTCTAAGGTTTTTGGGTGGGCCCTTGGTGTCCCAGTCCGACACTGTCTGGGAATGCGAAGATACCTGCCTCCTGTTTTCCCTACTGAAAATATTGAACCTTTTCCCAAAAGAAGCTAAATGATGGTTTGTACCCAACTGCAGCCAATTGTAAAAAAAAATTAAAAATTGAACCAACACAGCATCACTGTCCAAAAGGGGTTAAATCATGATTAGGAGATTATGCCAGTGGAGTTCTGTTTAACCCCAACACAAATAGATCAGGGCCAGATGTCTGCTCTCAGGTACCAGATGGCCGACTAGGCTACAGCAGGGGCCTGTCATTGCGTTTGATACAAGACTAATTGCAAACACCCCAACTTGAAGCTTTTACAAGACAGGCTGATTGCCGGCTACATCATGTAACTGCGCTGTTTACACTCCACGTGGCTGCTGCCATTTGCATATTGCAAGGGAAAGCAAATAGCCATGTTCGGCTGTCATCCACTTTCAGGAGAAAGACATATGCCTTTGCAATCTGCCCGGTGTGGGTGCTGGCAACAAAATATTTCATGCACTGTGTTCTGTCTCTCTATGGAGGGTTTCTTTAGTAAATTCTCACTCTCACACTTTCATTGTTATGGCAAGAAGTTCCCCCTCTGCAGTACAAGGAATATTTGTGTCTGTATGAGTGGTTTCAACACAAATAAAATCCATTAAAAGGGGTTGTACACCCCTGTTGTGTTGTTAAAAACATAATATGTCATTCTATTCTACTTTCTTAAGAACATTTCAGTTAATTGTTAATGTAATTGCTATTGAAAGCAATATCTGATTTTATCCTTCTATTCACTGCTTGCCTGACTACAGAAATCTGACTCCTCCAGACAAAACTCTAGTCCCAACAATGCTTTGCTAACTTCTATTATTTTCCTTTTCAGGTCTGGTAAAAGTGTAAACATTTGGGGCCATATTTATTAAAATTGATATTAGTGTAAAAAGCATGAATGTCTCCTCATTTATTAAAATGAGTTATAAAAGTTATCAAAAGCGCAAATGAAAAAAATAGTGGAACAAATACAAACACCTTGAATTTGCTGTTAGCTCAAGCTTATTCGTGCAATTATGAGTGACTTTTTCATCACCTCTCCAGCTTATAGATGGTGTAGTTTTATACTATAGCACTTTTTATTCTCTACTATTGTGGTTTTAATGTCATTATTCAAATACTTGTTTTTTTTTGTGCTAAAAAAGTTTGATTTGGGAAAAACAAGAACATTCATAAATTATCCCCAGTGTATAATGTAATATTCTATTTTTTGTCTTTCAGTTCTGTCTTTCCAGCTTCCAAATTAATATTCTCTCTGTTTGTCGGGATATACTGACTTCTGTAGCAAACACATAGAAGCCAGGGAGGCTACATTTTTGTCATAATTGTTACTTTCTATTGCTTATATTTCAGTCCAGGTCCTCTTCTACTCATTTTCCAGTCTGTCATTCAAATCACTGCCTGGTTGCTTGGTTAATCCCTGCCAACTAGCCAAATAGTAGAGCTGCTGACCAAAAAGCTACTGTAAATATTCATGAGACGCGAAATATAAAACATAAAGACCATTTACAAACTGGCTAACAATACGACTATCTACAGTCTACCAGAAGTATTTTTATTCATTTAAATCAAGGAATATACAAGGCATTGTTGGAACTGGAGTCTTAAGCCCCCCATACACGGGACAATAAAAGCTGCCGACAAACCGTGTCGGCCCATGAATGGGGCCATCCGGCTGGCTTCCCCAATCAAAATCTGTCCAGAAGTCGGGCAGATCCCGATTGGGCAGGTTAAAAAAATCCCATCAGATCGCGGCTGCATCTGTGCGTTTATGCAGTCCCGCGATCCGACCGCCCGTGTCGGATGCATTATGATTCGATCGTTGGGCCATAGGGCACACAATGGGATCAGCCAGATAACACCGACCTCAATGTGGGCATATTGGGGAGAGATCCAATTGTTTGGCGAGTTCGCCAAACAAGCGGATTTCTACGTCTATGGCCACCTTTAGTTGAATATTATTTCCTCCAAGATCTTCCCCTGTCCCTCAGTTAATAACATCACCTTTGATTCAATCTCACAGGTTCACTGCCTAGGAGTTATCTTAGACTCGCATCTGTCTTTTTCACCACACATCAAAGCAAAGAACCTAGCCTGGTTAGGATGAGATGGGCTAAAAGGAGCCAAAAAGCCCTTCATGCAGCATTAGGCCTTCTAAAAACAGAAGGTATTTACTTCCCATGTGCAAAATAGATACAGTAGCACTGCCTTAATAGAAAAAATTAGAGTTTAACTCTCACATAAGGCAATATGGGTAGATGCAAATAACTCCTTTATGTCCTGTTGGACTATGTATCCTTAACCACTGGTTTTATAGCACAGATGCAGCCTAATAGTCCGCAGTCAAATATCTAAACTTGCAGACAATCTGTTTCAATCTTGTTAGATCTCATCAGTGCTAGGGTAGGTAGAACTTGTGGAGTAGCAAAGCAGAGAACCGAACCTGGTTAGGGTGAGACAGGCTAAAAGGAGCCGACAAGCCCTTCACATGCAAAACATGCAGAATAATCTACAAGCCCTTCCCCCTCAGAAGCCATATTCCAATGACAAGATCTAACTAGATCAAAACAGGCTCTCTGCACGTTTGAATCTATGACTCTGAGCTATTAGTCTGTATCTGGATGCACAGTTGGCAAATGGGACACAAGGAGTGATTTGCATGTCTCTGCCCATAATGCCTTTTGTAAGAGTAAAACTCTTTATTTTTGCTATTAAGGCAGTGCTGTGTATATGGCACAAGGCAAGTAAATACCTTCTGTTTTCAGACGGCCTTATGCTGCATGTTCGCCACAGATCCAAACATATGTATAAAAATATATCACATAGGTAGAACCCTGCTTCATCTAAACAAACCATTTAATAAAAACGATACCCTTTTTTTTTTTTACGAGTGCTTGCAATTGGCTAGTGGGCAGAGTTCTGTCTTATACTCCCACACTTCTTCCTGTTACAGTTAGAGCTGCAGTATTTCTGGTCAGGTGATTCCTGAGGCAGCACAGAGAATATCATAAAATGGTGGCTCAATGGAAAAGATGCAAAAGGGCAATATTTACTGATACATGTTTGAGTTGGGAAGATTTTTTAATAGGCCACTTGAAGGAACAGTAACATTAAAAAATGAAAGTGTTTTAATGGAATGACAATATAATGTACTGTTGCCCTGCATGGTAAAACTGGTGCGTTTGCTTTAGAAACTCTATATAAACAAGCTGTCGTGTAGCTATAGGGGCATCCATTCAAGCACAGAAGACACAGTAGATAACAGATAATAAGTTCTAAAGAATCCCATTGTATAGTACAGAGCTTATCTGTTATCTGCTGTGTATCCTGTGCCTTTTCTCCTTTTTCCAGCTTGAATGGCTACACAGCAGCTTATTAATATAAACTATTGTTGTGTATCTGAAGCAAAGACACCGGTTTTACCAGTGCAGCACAACAGTATATTTTCTTTAATTTAAGACATTCTAATTTTTGTTGTCACTGTTCCTTTATTATGATTTAAACTGTTGGTATTCATTCTGAAGGTATCGTTTTCATTTAAATGATCGTAGCCCTCCCACATTGGCCTGAACCGCCTCTTTCCCCCGTTTCCATTGTGTGAGATGCCTTATTGTCTCGTGCTGAAATGCAAACACGGTGGGGCATGTATTAATTGGTGCACAGCGCTAAATACATGCCAATTAACTTCTCATTACTTGTGTACATTGCATAGACACTCTCTCAAGCATGAAGGATATTACACCAGACTGCTGAGTGTTTAGATTGCCAGTCACTCGCCCACTCGCCCAGTACCACTAATCACAAAATATATGCCCACAATGTATATATATGTATATATATCTATATATGTATATATATCTATATATATATATATATATCTATATCTATATATATATCTATATATATATATATATATATATATATATATATATATATATATATATATATATCTATATCTATATATATCTCTATATCTATATATATCTATATATCTAAATCTATCTATATATCTATATATCTATATATCTATATATCTATATATCTATATATCTATATATATATATATATACACACATATATGCTGTGACTGAGCTCAGAAGCAGACTCCGGGCCCTGTCTGTCGCTGCATTTAATTCACTTTGCGCTGTTATTATTTGTCTTCTTCCAGAGGAAAAAATCTGCATCATTTTAAGAAAAAAACACAGGCCTCTTTTCCTTGACCTCCATTTGAAACACAGATATCTCCTCACCTCTTGTACAACTCACATAAGGAACTCGCAGGCATCATTATCTTTTAACTTTGCTGGAAGTAAATTCTACACGGTTGCTAAGCGATGGATGGGTGATCACCTGACTTTCCAGAACCTGCTTTTGTAAGTAATGGCTGAGGAGAGATCGTTTACCTCAGAATTGAATGGGTTTATAACGTTGGGTTTAGCGTCAATGAAGGGAAATTGAATCATTGTTTGGAATTTTGAGGCGTGTGACTTTGCTCATCTGGCCTTTTTGAGGCAAACCAAGTAGTTTAAGGCCTATATCTGGCTGAACACCCATAGAGGGGCAAGTGTGAAGAGGCTCTTCCGTTCCCTCTCCTCTGCTTGAATTTTGGCACCAAAACACAAAGGTTTGCATTTTGGAGCCAAAATCCATCACATCAGTCCGCAATTGAGCAGAGACAATGTATACAGGCACTTCATTAGGGTTGCCACCTTTTGGCCCGGTTGTATCTGGGCTGGGGGTGGGGCTGTGGCACAATGGGGCGGGTCATGATGTCAGGGGCGGGGCTATGATGTAGACATCGTCAATCATAGGGAATCCTGCCTGGTTTTCCTAATTTGACAAACCAGCAAGGCAGTTTTGACCCGGGCATTCCTTCAAAAAAAACATGTTTTCCAAGTCAAAACCGGACAGGTGGCAATCCTACACTTCATGCAGTGGCATTCCCCTCACCTGTCCTGTGTTTTGCAGGATAGTCCAGATTCTGAGACTCTCGTTTATCTCCTGCACTGACACCAGAATAAGATGCAAAGTTTCTGAAATTTAATTCAATAAGAGGTTTTTGGCAGAGAGCCCAGATCATTCAGCACCTGCATTTAGATACAATTGTAACTATTTAAGATAAGCAGGTTTCTTGGAGGAACTGAGACTGAGCTGAGTTCACCTTCATTAGCAAAGCTGTTATAACACATAAATCATTGCCCTAAAACCCCCAGAAAAGTGTTCAGGCTTTTCATAACCAGGCAAATTTTGTATAATGGATGTTGTACTTAGGGGGTTTGCCCATAAAATGGGTGTGGTCAAAAAAAGTTCAGTGCACTACAAGCGCCAGATCTTTTTGTCCCTCATTCTGTTTTTCAAATGTTGGAAGGTACAGTATGCTGTGGATGAGCGGAGAAACACAGGCCAAGATCTGCTACATCTGACACAAGCCTAAGATAACAAAGTTGTCTATAGTCCACAGTGACATATTAAATTAGGGGTCATTTTATGAAGAGTGGAAAAAAAAAAAGATGTTAGCGAACTTGTTTATCGAAACCAGCTGAACATGAGCACATATGGTTGCAGGTCTTTGCGGTGTTTTCCAAGATGGAGAGCAAGAACCTTTGCCTTCCCAATGTATATAGTTTTGCCTGCTTTCTGCAGCAATAGGTGCAGGTCTTTGCTGTGTGTTCCTAATGCATTCATTGGGAAGGCAGACTGGGGGGCGACACAAAGGCATCTCTCATGCCACCTCCTAATTCAGACAGGCAAGTCACAGAGCTCTACCATTGCTCGCCAATTCCCCTTTCACCTGATTTTTATTCTACCGTGAGGCACAGTGCGCAGCCATCTCCTCGTTTAAAGGGCATTTAAAGGCAAAAAAATAAAATCCCATTTTTACTTTCTTTAATAAAAAAGTAATTTATCTCCAATATACTTTAATTAAAAAATGTGTACCGTTTTTATAAGAAACCTGACTGTATGCAGCGAAATTCTCCCTTTATTTACTGCTCTGGATAGGAATTGTCAGACGGTCCCTAAATGCTCTGCAGGGAAACAATCACACTTATGAACAGCAGGGGGAGCCCCCGCCTTACTTCCCAGCCATGCAGAACTCAATCAGCTTTGCTTGTTTCCCTGTAGAGCAGTCGGCGACCGTGTAGAGATTTGTACTGGATTTTACTTTTGTCTTTACATCCCCTTTGCTTTTTCCAACTCCAGCTGCAGGGACAAAGATCATGGAGCCAGATTTAAATAGATAAAATTGGAATCTATTTGGAGGATTATTTTGCTGCAGCCACTGGTTCTGCAGAGTTGGAGAAAGTTTGTATTAAACAATACAAAAACTATAAAATCTTAGTTACATGACAACACAGGACCCAGTGCAGTCTGTATATTCTGATTATTAATCAGTCTTGCTGTATCAGCTTCTGGCAGATATTATTTGACTTGTGCTGTTTTGATTTAAGGCAAATTATCTTTTACCAGTGACCAAAATGAAGCATGTGCACAGTCCTGCTCTTGCAAAGATATTTAACAAACACAGTTACAAGATGGTGACCCCCTGTGGCCAACTTTGAAAGCATAAATCATTTGTTTCATTAGGCTTGTGGTGCAGTAAGTTCATGCTTATGTTTAGTTTACAAAATACAGCATTTCTAGCCTTATTCTATTTTAGACGTTCCTTCCCCTTTAAGGAGCACTAAAGTCTGTGATTTTGCCCCACTTATTGCTGTAGCACTTCACTTGTAAATGACCCCTTTTGTTTTAATGCATGACTTTCCAGTTCCCCCATTTTTGGCTCCTATGTAGTTAGTTGCTTTTTACATTTTTTTTCATTCATACGCTGACACTTGAAAACCCTCTTAGTGATAATTAAAGGCAGAACGCCAACATTTTTACTCTGGAGAAAATTTCATTTTTAAGAAACTTGCCAGTACACATTCATTAATATGTAAATGGTTTTAAAATAAATAAAAAAATAAATAAAGAAATACAATTTGTAAAGTGAATTACAATTAAAAGCATTATTTGTTTATTCCTATTTTTTTTTTTTTGTTCTCTGGTTTGTAAATCTGATGGCTTTTGCTACGTTGTTTCTGGAGGAAAGAGCAGCAGAGCAGAGGATATTTATAGCCAGTAGAATGACATTTTCTTCCATTATGGAAAAACAGTTTTTAGGTGGAGGGCTAGTTAAATTGGTTTGGGCCACAAGCAGAAAGTGGTGCAGAAGAAGTAGATTTTATATCACTAAGCATTGCAGCTTATGCTTCCTACTCCGTTTTTATGGTTTTCTACTAAAAGCAAACAGTCTCATGTACATATCAAGGCTTATTATTTTTTAAGGTTGAAGGTCAGTCAACATCTTCAGCACCTCCACAGGCAGGCATTGTGCTCGTTCCTTTTATAAACCCTTTTGCTTCGACATAATCATTATGATGTGGATGGATGATGGTATTTTTTTATCTGTCTGAAAGCCACGTTCTCAAAGAAGAAAAAAAGAAAATCGGTCCCTTTTCATATTTTTAACTCCCCAGCATTTGCATTTTTTCTTGTATACAATCTGGACCTTGGTCTCCAAGTGACTAATCCTATTATCTTTCCTGATAACTTTAGCTGTCATTTTTTACAGGTCCGTTGCCTTCAGTCATAAGGCATTTTAATCGCAGAGTATGATATCACAATACCATTAACAGCAGAAAGGAGAGGATTATTGTTCAAGGTTTAGCTCCAACATTGGGATCTTTGGAGACTTGGTCCATAAGACGGCCAAGTTCTGAATGTTCCTTTAATTTCTTTGGGGATAATTCTTCTCATCCATTTTCTGTAAACATCAGACCTATTAAGTGCCAGGCTCACCACAAAGACTCATAAGATAAAAACCATTGAGACGCCACCTTGAATTTCATTTCAATGCGCTGGCAAAAAGTGTTTTTCCATTTCTGTTCTTATAATGATATTTTACATGAATATTTAATCAACAGTTCACAAATATCTTGTTTGTAAATGACGCTGCAAAATAAGAAGTGTTAGAGTTTGTTTCAAGGACAGATCTAAATAGGATAATATTATATCTTTAGCTTGGTGCCATATGCCATATTACATGGCACCCCCTAATTCTACCATTGCTGCACAATTCCCCTTTCACCAGATTTTTATACTACCATGAGGCACAGTGCGCAGCCATCTCCTCATTTAAAGGGCATGTAAAGGCAAAAAATAAAATCCCATTTTTACTTTCTTTAATAAAAAAGAAACCTATCTCCAATATACTTTAAATAAAAATGTGTACTGTTTCATAAGAAACCTGACTGTATGCAGTGAAATTCTCCCTTCATTTACTGCTGTGGATAGGAATTGTCAGACGGTCCCTAACTGCTCTGCAGGGAAACAATCCTACTTATGAACAGCAGGGGGAGCCCCCGCCTTACTTCCCAGCCATGCAGAACTCAAGCAGCTTTGTTTGTTTCCCTGTAGAGCAGTTGGTCACTGTGTAGAGATTTGTATTGGATTTTATTTTTTCCTTTACATCCCCTTTACTGTTTCCAACTCCAGCTGCAGGGACAAAGATCAAGGAGCCAGATTTAAACAGATAAACTGGGATTCTATTTGGAGGATTATTTTGCTGCAGCCACTGGTTCTGCAGAGTTGGAGAAAGTTTGTATTAAACAATACAAAAACTATAAAATCCACATTAGATTACATGACAACACAGGACCCAGTGCAGTCTGTATATTCTGATTATTAATCATCTTCTGGCAGATATCATTTGACTTGTGCTGTTTTGATAATTTATGACGATCCCTAAGCAGCCCAGACCACACTGAGCATGTGCACAGTCTTGGTCTTGCAAAGATGTTTAACAACGTTACAAGATGGTGACTCCCTGTGGCCAACTTTGAAAGCATAAATCATTTGTTTGATTAGGCTTGTGGTGCAGTAAGTTCATGTTTATATTTAGTATAGAAAATACAGCATTTCTAGCCTTATTCTATTTTAGACATTCCTTCCCCTTTAAGAAGCACTAAGGTCTGTGATTTTGAACCTCTTATTGCTGTAGCACTTCCCTTGTAAATGACCCCCTTTCGTGTTTTAATGTCAGTTCCCCCATTTTTGGCTCCTATGTAGTTGGTTTTTAAATTTGTTTCATTCATTCTGTGACACTTGAAAACCCTCTTAGTGATAATTAAAGGCAGAGCACCAACATTTTTACTGTGGTGGTTCACCTTGAAGTTAACGTTTAGTATGTTATAGAATGGCTAATTTTAAGCAACTTTTTAACTGGTCTTTATTACTTGTTTTTTTGTAGTTTTTGATTGATTTGCCTTCTTCTTCTGACTCCATCTAAAGGCAAATGCTCTGTTTACAAATGTTTTAATCTGTCTTCAAATTTCTTGTCATTGCTACTTTTTATTACTCATCTTTCTATTCAGCCCTCTCCTATTCATAGTCCAGGGTAACTTAGACCCTATTGGGGCAATTGCGAGCTGGAGAGCTGCTGAACAAAAGGCTAAATAACTCAAAAACCACACATAATAAAAAATTAACAACAATTGCAATTTGTCACAGAATATCACTCTCTACATCTCACTAAAAGTTACAGAAACTCAAAGGCAAACAACCCCTTTAATATTCAAGATAATTTATTTTGCTTTTTTTGTCAATGGGGAATAAATAGCTTGACAGCACAATAAACCAAATGTCTCCTAGTCAGATATCACTAAATGTTTACTCATAGAAGCTCTAAGAAACTATTTTCTATGTGGATTAAACCTGAGGTCCATTTCTCTACATCTATTAGATTCAGGCAGAAAAGAAACCCTTGCATTTAGATTTGTTACTTTTAGAGGCAGAACTTTGAGCATAAAGAGACAGATGCCAATTTAATCTATTGCATCAAGGTGTCTGAACCAAGAAATGTGTTTTATCTCATAAGCAGAATGCCAGACTGAGCACAGAATACAGCCTTATGAACACCTAGATGCCTGTTCCTTTTGATGTGTGTAGCTGAAGTTGGAATGCCATGTCCACAAGATTGGTTATTCTAATGTTCTTGTCATGGGATATGGCAAACATGTTTATACTACTGAAAGCTTATGGCTAGATATACTGGGAACCAATGCAAGGGCAGAACAATCCACAGTACAAGCAGTTTAGTATCACCATTGCCCAGAAGCTTGACTTGGAATAAAAGAACCAAGATCACACAGGTATAGGACCTGTTATCCAGAATGCATGGGGCTCCCGTAATTTGGATCTGGTTAATGGGTTCCCATACATGTATTGTGTTTTTTATATAATATGAAAGAGTTTTCCTTTTATGGCTTGCAACAGACTTGTTCTGCTTTTGCTGAGAAGCTCATTTTTTATTTTGCCACAAAGCCCTATATGGATTGCTTATCCCACTTCTAACCGTACTTTAATTTATCTTTATGAAATAGTACTGCAAACCTTATTGCAAGTCCAGGCCAAGCCTACCGGCACCCTAGGCAACCCGGCCGGCCAACCCACTCCCCTGCTATGCGAGCCTGGATGTGAACATGTGTGTATATGCGCCTTAGCAGAGGGGAGGACAAGGGAGAAAGGGGAGAGTGGCAGAGGGGAGAAAAGGGAGGGTGACAGAGGGGCAGGAGAGTGACAGAGGGAGGGAGTGGAGAGTGACCGAAGGGAGGCAGAGGAGAGTGACAGAGAGAAGAGGATGGGAGTGTGATGGAGAGGAGGGCTTGGGATGACAGAATGGAGGGGGTGAAATGACAGAGGGGAGGGAGAGTGACAGAGTGAAAGGGAGAGTGACAGAGGGAAGGAGGGAGGGGAGAGTGATGGAGGGAGGGAGGGGGATGACAGAGGGGAGGCAGAGGAGAGTGACAGAGAGAAGAGGATGGTAGTGTGATGGAGAGGAGGGCTTGGGATGACAGAATGGAGGGAGTGAAATGACAGAGGGGAGGGAGAGTGATAGAGTGAAAGGGAGAGTGACAGAGGGAGGGAGGGGAGAGTGATGGAGGGAGGGAGGGGAGAGTGATGGAGGGAGGGGGATGACAGAGGGGAGAAACAGAGGGTGAGGAGAGTGACAGAGGGGAGGGAGGGGAGAGTGAACATTGACTTGGGAGAAGATCCTTAAAAAGGTACCTGCCCAGTGCCCCCCTATCACTGCGCCCTAGGCAGGTGCCTCTTCTACCTACCCCTAGTTCTTGCCCTGCCTTATTGGCAGTCTCTCATATTTTCATTCCCAAACTACAGACGTTAATAGCAGGCAACATGAACAATGACAGACGTCTGTCCACCATCTACTGGTGCAGCAAAATGATAGTGTACATGTGCCAGTAGCCTATGAAATAAATGGGATTTGTTTGGACAGATTCAATATTTACCAGTGATTTTATTTTCCAGTGTTTCTATAATTCCAAAGCCCATAACAATGGAATCCTACTCACAACGATAAGCAGATAAGCATTACCATTATCTGCAGACTGTATATATATATACTTGGCAGCATTCAGTGTGACAGTGCTGAACAGATCCTTCCAGCAGGGGAGAGGTTAAGGGTAAGAGTAAAAATATCTTTCAGTTCTGGGATGATCCAGGTGAAAGCTGTTCCAAGCAATTAGTGTAACAAGGGAAGTTTGCCAGTCTCCTGCGGCATTGACACAGAATGGGAAATGTTTGTAACTTCTCGGAGCTGACTGACTTTCACTTGGGTCCCATCCTAAGGGAAGCCCTGAGAACTTGCCGGTGGCCAGAGAAGAGAGGTTTCAGCTTGATAAGTGGCTCCCTGGAGATTTCATGCTGCCTCCACACTGGTACTAACAGTCCTTAGAGAAACACAGGCTGAAATATGTTGATGGTTAATGCCATTTTATTGTGGATTTACCTGTACCTTTGTCTCTTTCTCCTTAGAGGACAGGAACCCTGATTACTCCAAAAACTCGAATTCTCAGGTAATGAATTTCCTCAGTATTACAGACCAGTAGTTCTCAACCTTTTTTTCTTCAAGGCTTCACATACTTAATCAACACACTGATCTCACTCTTCTGAAGCATCACCAGTGAAATTACAATAAGGGCTACAAGTATCTTCAAACATTAACATAGTAGAATTATTTACACTGCCGCCAAGGAACAACTCTCAACCCGGAGCAACTGGAATAAAAAGCTTTATCTCAGACGTTCAAAAGAACATATTTCGATTCACAGTTTTCAAATAAACTCTTCAGTCTGGAGCCATTTCGATGCAGAAATAGACTGGCATTTTAATAGACTTTATTAAGAAGAAGCAGCTGATATAGATGTGTGGGGAACAAGACAACCACACTGGCCTCACAGTAATTCTTATCTAGACCAAAGATTGGCAATTTGTGTCTCTCCAGACATTGTAGAACAACAGCCACCATAAGTACCTTTGCCATCACCTCCCTTTTATGTGACTTTTATGCTTTACACAATTACTGTATATAGCTTGCAACCTCCAATTATTCTTATGTTGAATGGTTGGGTACTGTGCAGCATGTCCATGAATGATCCAGCTCAGTTCACTTCTCCATCTGCTCTGATGTCCTGACCACATGTTTCTAGCCAGCAAGTTGCATCATCCCCCTGCCCAAAATGTGGCTTGGCTGACTTGCCCAATGAGTTATCTGATTAGCTGAATTCCATGCATCACATGTTCACTGGTTAGATATAACTCCTGCACAATGTACGGGGTGAATGGTTGGATACTTTGTAACTTGGCCACCAATGCTCCTGCTCAACTCACTTCTGCATCTGTTGATGTCCCATCCAAATTTCAGTATTTTTGTACAATATTTGGAGCTTGTTGCACCAGCCCCCTACCCAAAATGTGGCTCTGCTTGACTGACTTGTCCAAACAGTTATCTGATTAGCTGAATCCCACGCAGCACATGTTCACTGGGTAGCTACAACTCCTGTACAATGTAGGGGGTTACAGGGCTTCTCGGCATCACCTTCCATGAGAACAGAAAGCTTTGAACAGATGGATTTGTCAGCTTGTGATTAAACCACCTGGCCTCATGTTATAATTATTTACTCCTATTGCTTGCATACGTGTTAGGAAGGTAAGACTATAAATAAGGACTAAAACACAAACAATCAGAACCAAGCCAGAGGCAAACAATTCACTGAAGAAAATAAGTGAACCAAATAATCAAAGTTATTAGATTTAATTAATAGTTACAAAATTAAAGTTAAATCAGATTGAAAAAAGACAAAGCCCATCAAGTTCAACCCCCCAAATGAAAACCCAGCATCCATACACACACCCCTCCCTACTTTTAATTAAATTCTATATACCCATATCTATACTAACTATAGAGTTTAGTATCACAATAGCCTTTGATATTATGTCTGTCCAAAAAATCATCCAAGCCATTCTTATAGTCATTAACTGAATCAGCATCACAACATCACCCGGCAGTGCATTCCACAACCTCACTGTCCTGACTGTGAAGAACCCCCTACGTTGTTTCAAATGAAAGTTCTTTTCTTCTAGTCTGAAGGGGAGGCCTCTGGTACGGTGATCCACTTTATGGGTAAAAAGGTACCCTGCTATTTGTCTATAATGTCCTCTAATGTACTTGTAAAGTGTAATCATGTTCCCTCGCAAGCGCCTTTTTTCCAAAGAAAACAACCCCAACCTTGACAGTCTCCCCTCATAATTTAAGTCTTCCATCCCTCTAACCAGTTTAGTTGCACTTAGGGGCCGATTCACTAACTTCGAGTGAAGGATTCGAAGTTAAAAAAATTTGGATTTCGAAGTTTTTTTTGGGCTACTTCGACCATCAAATGGGCTACTTCGACCTTCGACTATGACTATGACTTCGAATCGAAGGATTCGAACTAAAAATCGTTCGACTATTCGATAGTCGAAGTACTGTCTCTTTAAAAAATACTTCGACCCCCTAGTTCGCCATCTAAAAGCTACCGAACTCAATGTTAGCCTATGGGGAAGGTCCCCATAGGCTTGGCTAACTTTTTTTGATCGAAGGATATTCCTTCGATCGTTGGATTTAAATCCTTCGAATCGTTCGATTCGAAGGATTTAATCGTTCGATCGAAGGAATTATCCTTCGATCGTTTGATCGAACTATCTGCGCTAAATCCTTCGACTTCGATATTCGAAGTCGAAGGATTTTAGTTCCTAGTCGAATATCGAGGGTTAATTAACCCTCGATAATCGACCCTTAGTGAATCGGCCCCTTAGTCTCTGCACTCTCTCCAGCTCATTTATATCCCTCTTAAGGACTGGAGTCCAAAACTGCACTGCATACTCCAGATGAGGCCTCACCAGGGACCTATAAAGAGGCATAATTATGTTTTAAGTTCATTAAGTTCGAGTGAAGAGAAGAAAAAATACTTAGAATTTCGAAGTGTTTTTTTGGCTAGTTCGACCATCGAATGGGCTACTTCGACCTTCGACTACGACTTTGAATCGAACGATTCGAACTAAAAATCGTTTGACTATTCGACCATTCGATAGTCGAAGTACTGTCTCTTTAAGAAAAAACTTCGACCCCCTAGTTCGCCATCTAAAAGCTACTGAAGTCAATGTTATCCTATGGGGAAGGTCCCCATAGGCTTGGCTATCTTTTTTTGGTCGAAGGATAATCCTTCGATCGATGGATTAAAATCCTTCGAATCGTTCGATTCGAAGGATTTAATCGTTCGATCGAATGATTATTTGTTTGATCAGTTGATCGAACGAATTGTGCGAAATCCTTCGACTTCGATATTCAAAGTCGTAGGATTTTAATTCCCCAGTCGAATATCGAGGGTTAATTAACCCTCGATATTTGACCCTTGATACATTTGCCCCTAGATGTTAGTAGGAAGGTACCTAAGATACCGGATGCTATGTGTTACCCAGGGACTGTGTAGCCATCAGAGTGTCAATGCTCCACCTCCATTTAACTACCCATAGCCTAGGAGCTTCCCGATACTTAAGTTGCAGTTGCACAAATTTCCCTGCAGTTGGTTGCACAAATAATCCCTTTCATTAAAGTTACTTGCATCAAAGAGTGTTTTTTGCACTTCCATATAGTTGCCGCTCAGTCCATCCTGCCACACATTCTGAATCAAGTGTTTTTGCACCTCTTGACACAGGGAAACCCTGGAGCTGAAACCACCTCAGAAGCAGCCGGTTGTTCCAGGGTTTCAGCTGCACCTTCAATTGCATTAGGGCAGCTTCTGTAGTGAGCAAACATTGCTGAAATTGTGGGGGAGAGCTCTACCAATTGGTTTGGAGATGGTGGTAGCTTCAAGCTTCCTCTGATGATGAGCTGGCACTGCCTGGCGGCTTTTATTAGTTTGTGTATGGCCACTTAATCCATAGAAAAACAATGTTCAGCATCTGTATGATATAATTACTTTTCTAGTGGTGTCTCATGGTGTTATGTCAGTGGTATATGTTTCCCAAGAATTTGTTGATGGAAAAAAATTGCTAGTCTAGAAGCTCAGTGCAGAATCGGAAAAGTAAAGGATCCTCTAACTTCCCCTTTCCTAAAAGGAAAATAAACCAAAGGGGTATTTAAAGCTCTGCTCTTTATCGACCAGCTTGCTTTTCTCCAAGAATGACACGTAGATCAATACTTTCTGTGTATCTTCACTAGATTAAAGGCCGAAAGGGTGCAAACAGCTTTGCGTCCAAGATATTCAGTGGTCGGTGAAAAAATAAATGAAAGCAATTTTCATTGAAAAAAGTATTTAAAGAAAAAGAAAAATTGTAAATGGGAATAACATTTTATTGGCCAAAGCACTTTAGCCAATCACAGGCAAGTGGAAAGAAAGAAATAAGTGGAAAGCTAAAGTTCAGCCAAGCTATATTAAATTTCCCTTTAGGTCTATGGCACAAGGGAAGATTTTCTGGCATTTTGGTGCCATTTTTCCTTTTTTTTTTTGTGTCAGAGTGGTATTATGGGCAGTTTTTATTTTTCACCTGAAAACCCACCATGTATTCATCTCACAAAAGATGTAGATCACTGCATAAGTCACCCGATTCATTTATTTGATATATACTGTGCCCATTGGCAGTGGGGTCCCTGTGCATGAAAACTGGTATCACCCACCTTAATCCATAACAAGACATACTCATCTTGTGCCAGACCCTCAGTTCTATAACTCTGGTTTGCCCTTGCCCATGAACTGGTGGGGCCACCAACTCCTGACAAATAGACCCATTCTTTTTCCAACTGATATTGGAAATGTCTATTCTATTAGCACAGGATAGCCTGACTTCACCCTCTCCAGCTTGTTCTCTGAGGAACAATAGCTTTAACTGGAGATTTACTGCTATCCCGTGAGTTAATGGTGGGTTGCATTATGCTTCTCAGGAGAATTTCCCATGTTGAACACAATAACAAGGAACCAATCTGTACTTTCCTGCATATACTTATATGAGGGGAGATCACAATATGTTTCTTTTATTCAGTGTAAGAGAAGAGAGCTAATAAGTAGTCCAGTTGGTCTGCTCAGTTTGCCAGTGGGGAACTCCTGATTATTACGTTGCAAAAAGCTCAGGAGCCCTGGTGCCCAGAAGCAGAATAATAGACCATTTACAGATAATGAAACAAGGGAAATCCTCTAATCTGCTGTCTATATTTGTTTCTGCTTTGTTACAGCAGTGTACCAATCTTAGCAGGGTTAAATATTTCTAGTGATGGGACCCAAGGCAAGGCAGACTTTTGGGTTTTCATTATTTACATAAAGAAAGACTTTCGGAGCTGCTTGGGCTTTCCAAAGTCTCCCAAAGCCTCACATGGAAACTTTAAAAATATGAAGAGACGCATATCTTTTCCCACTTGCGATTGCTGTTAGGAAAGAATTTACAGGAGATAAGTTGACCACGGAAGAGATTTATCAGGGGTGACTAATTCTAGTGTGCCATAGGCCTTAGAGTTGTGCGGCAACTGAAGGATTTCATTGTGGGCAACGCTGATGTAAAATATTACTGTTCCCATCTTGCCCTCCTATGCCCTACTATACTACAAGTGCTACTCAGGGGAGCCACATTGTGTGGGATTAAAGGGATTTTGTCATGATTGTTTTGTGTATTATGTATTACTGAATTGGATTGTGTACGTTGCAAATATTTAACTTTACCATTAAAATGTTTATTCTTGAACAAATACATTTATTTTTTGTTGTTGTAACTTTGGTGTGTAAGCAGCCATCTCAGGACATTGTGCCTGATCCTGTGCTTTCAGATTTGAGAAAGCCAGTTGGATGACTGGTGAAACATCTTCAAGAAAAAAAACCACAGCATGTCCAGTTGATTTGGCATATTTCTACAGATATCCAGCACTTCACAATGGAACTGCTTTCAGATAAGCTATTGTTTCTCCTACTCAATGTAACTGAAGGTGTCATGACTTGGGTGAGCTGGACTTGGGTGTTTTACTATAGAGTGCTATGCTTATATCCATATATACCACTAGGTGGAGCATGGGAGCAATTTTAGCAATGAGGGTGCCATAGAGCTGTTATCTTATTTACTTCCCATTATTCTGTGGGAGGGAAAGAGAGGGGCTGATATCACTCCAATTTGCAGTGCAGCAATATAGAGTGACTGGAGTTTATCAGAGCACAAGTCAGATGACTGAGGGCACCTGGGAAACAACATGTTTAGCCCAGCACCGAATTTCGGAATGTTTGCTTTTTTAAAATCTTGATTTCTATGCTAGATTCTGCTGGAGGAGTGGTATTAACTGATGCATTTTATAAAAAAACATGTTTTCCCTTGACAGAACCCCCCTTAAAATAGCTCTGCAAAACTACAAGGACTCAGGGTGTCCAATTTGTAAACCCATCAAGACTCCCTTCACTGAACCCAGATGCCAACTCTTGCTAGTGTTGGTAAGATTTTAATTTCCCTTTCTGCCTTCCTATATCATTATTGCACTTCACTCGCCATTTACTATATAATATAAGCAAGGAGAGCACCATGCCCTGTGACTTGAGTAGGGTTGGTGCCTACGATGTCTAACTGGGATGCCAGGGGCTTACTGGAAAACCTTAGACCACGGCCCACTTTTTAAACTATTATTCCTCCTCTCTTCAGTCAACCTCTTTATACTTCTAGTCTTTTATATCTACTTACTATACTTTATTCTTTCATTATAAAGCCTCTTTTTATCATAAAGAAATAGGGAATGTGTGTGAAATAGGCCAAATTGTTAGAAGCAAGAGGGCCTACTGAAAGCTGGGCCCACTTGGAGTTTTCCTGGCATGTGTCAGTGTGGGTTTTCTTCCCACACTTCAAATGGGGGATTTTAATAACCCAGATATTGATTGGAGCAACAGTACTGCCAGGTCAGTTAATGGGAACAAGTTCATAAACTTGTAGCTTGACAATTTTATGGCACATGTTGTTGAGGAGCCAACCAGAAAAAATGCTATTCTGGATCTAGTGATCTCTAATGACACAGAACATATAGCGAATGTGCAAGTAATTAATCCCCTGGGTAATGGTGACCAGAGCATTCATTGGGGCATTATGTTTTCAGCAAAAACCACAGAACAGAAATGGTTTAAAATTCCTGTTCTCAATTTATTCCCTTAAGGAGTAAATATAGAAGCACTAAGAATCACCCTATGTGGCTTAATATAGAAGTAAAGAAGTTAATAGGAAAGAAGAAAAGGCATTTAAAAAATACAAGTCTGTTGGGACAGAAACTGCATTTAATAATTATAAACACTATAATAAATGTTGTAAAACAGTAATCCGAAAGGCAAATAAAGAAAATGAGGAGCACATTGCAGCTGAGACTAAGGCTAACCCCAAAAAGTTTTTTAAGTATATAAATAGTAAAAAGACGTGGGTTGAGAGTGTTGCTCCAATAAACAATGGTACCAGTATGATTGTAACAGAAAAGGCAAATGTGCTAAATCAGTTCTTTTCTTAAAATGTATACAATAGAGGAGTCTGAGTTCTCAGGCTCACTTCATAGCTGCACTGATGGCTCAGCTCAATCTAGTCAGGATATGATTCATAAAGCTTTAATACAAATGAATGTAAACAAGGCGCAAGGGCCTAATAGCATACACCCCCGGGTTCTAAGAGAGCTTAGTTCCATTTTAGCCTGGACCCTATTTCTGATTTTCTCAGATTCACTTCCATCTGGTATGATACATATGGATTGGAGAACATGGGTAGGAAACTGGCTACAGGATTGGGTACAGAGGGTGGTTGTTAATGGTAAATTCTTAGTGGGGACCCTCAGGGCTCGGTATTAGGTCAACTTTTATTTAACTTGTTCATTAATGACTTAGGTGAGGGTATTGTAAGTAATGTATCAGTGTTTGCAGATGACACAAAACTATCCAGCCCAATTAATTCCATCCAGGATGTGGCATCCTTGCAACATGATCTTGACAAACTGGCAATCTGGGCAGCTAAGTGGCAAATGTGATTCAATGTTGATAAATGTAAAGTCATGCACCTGGGATGTAAAATATCCAAGCCACTTATACCCCTAATGGGACTGCGCTAGGCAAATCCATTATGGAAAAGGACCTTGGAGTCCTTGTAGATGATAAACTTGGCTGTAGCAAGCAATGCCAGTCAGCAGCATCAAGGGCAAATAAGGTCTTGAGCTGTATTAAAAGGGACATTGATTCACGGGACGAGGGAGTTATTCTCCCACTTTATAGAGCACTGGTAAGGCCCCATCTAGAATATGCCATACAGTTTTGGTCTCCATCACTCAAACAGGACATTATTGGATTAGAGAGGGAACAGAGAAGGGCAACTAAGCTGGTAAAAAGTATGGAAAATCTTATCTATGAGGAAAGACTGGCCAAATTGGGGATGTTCACACTGGAGAAGAGTCGCTTAAGGGGAGATATGATAACTATGTATAAATATATAAGGGGATCATATAATAATCTCTCTAATGCTTTTCCTCTCTGGGATGGATCGGGGCCTCAGGGGAGAAGAAGCGTACACAGCCCATTACTGTGCTCACAGTCCTCCTCGCACAGTCCCTCTCTTTCCCCTGTCACGGGAGGCGGCGGTAGCAGCGCCGATTCACAAGTGCTGGAGTTACTATTGGTAACGCTCTGTCCTGCCTGGGTCACACCGATCTGACTAGAAGGAGTAATAAAGCTTTGCACATGTTGGCAGTGAGAGGATTTGGCCGGTTCGACTACTTCACCGACTTCCAGGCTGTGGGAGCAGGGGAGAATAATGGGCTCCCTGTAGAAGGAGCCGCACACCGGGCACTTCAGCTCTTCATCCAGCCGGGCCGCTTTCCAGCACCGTCCGACATTTTCCTGCTGTCAGTACAATAGGAGAGATAGCCAGGGAGGAGAAATCCAGCGCCGCGCTATGGATGGCCGCCATGTCGTCTTTTCTGAAGAGGAGCGGATGCGGAGTTTCAGTAAGTTATTTCTTAATAAAGGCTTTGCAATTTTAAATTTTAATTTGTCTTGGTGGCTTTTTTTTTCGTTGTATTTTTTTTACAATTTTTTTTTGAAGATACTGTTCCTTTAAATGAGTGATTTCATTCTTGGGCTGCTTGCAAGGATGCTCCTGTTGCAGCTGTTACCTGTGGTTGCACACCCAATGCCACTAAACCTTTTACTTTTCCAGCAACTACACTAGGGCAAGGGGTGGGGGCACATTCCAATCAAAGATATCAATTGGACTCTCTGCAGTAATTTAGACCAATTTCTGGTTAAAATGAAGGAAAGTCACCAGCTGCTGCCCCTGCTAAAGTGCCACCTACGGTAAAGTTCTGACCTTGCTTCATGGCAATAACACACTGGGTTACTTAAACGTTCTACAACTGTGATGGTTTCAGCCATAGAGGGTCTGTCTCCTCCACAGTGGGAACTGCCCAAAAATGCAATGCTAGCCACCAGTTCCCAAGCAGTAGAGGTTGTCAAATATATTTACTATCCGGACTTTCATCTTACTATATAAATATTCCCGAATGTCTTCTCCTCCAACTACATCTCAGGCATTCGAGACATTTTCACAAACATGTGTGAAACACACAATGTGAGATTTACTTTTAATTTTGTATGCTGCATTTACTACATTTTCTATACAATGTAAGTGCGAAAGTATATTGCCGTATTAGGCATATATTTCAATAACCTCAAATTAAGAATATCTAACGAAAAAGAGTTGTCTAATTCAATTGTATAGCACTTGTATCATTGTAAAATTGTTTGTGATTACACATGAGATTTTTTATTGGTCTAAGCATTGTGTGATGTAGTCCTTTTTGATTGGGCAAGGTTTTGTGTCATGTAATTCCTTCTGATTGGTCACTATCCCTATAAAAAGCTTGTACAGGGATATGTCCACTAGTCTATGAGTAAGTGCCCGATTGGCATGAAATGCGTCAGGCTTTTATGTCCTTCATTTTTACAACGTGTCTATTATTATTCATAAACAAGTCAATAATGAAACAGTACATAAACAAAATTCAAAAAATTTAATGTAAAAGCACAAAGATACAGCATCAAATGGTGTTCTTCATGGACAAACCAAGAGCAATAAAGATCTAACAAAAGATCGTAAAAGTAAAACTGAACAAAATAAAAATAAACAAAGAAAAATAAATAAATACACGAAAGAAATAAAAACAATAACAGACTTAGAACACTGAGTGGGAAATAATTAAAATAAAAATTCCAGGAAATATTTTGACTATTCAATTCCCATATTCAGAAGATCTTGTAAATCCCAATTTAGTTAGCACTTCTTTCTTGGGTTTATCAAATAAATCTAGAATTTTTTGCTTTATCTTTTCTTTTGCTACTGCATTTATTACCACCGGCTCTCGTTGCATGCATTTGGGATGTTTGGGAAAGACGCTACCCATAAACCTTTTTCCCCAAATGAAATCATTAAAACCAATAGTGGGTCAAAGCCCTTGTTATCTAGATCTTCCAGTGCCATTGTGTGCTGCCCAGTTTCCATTAACCATAATGTCTGAGCTTAAAGGGATACTGTCAAAGGGGATACTTGCACCACAACAACTTCTTGGCAAGTTCCACTGTTTTTGGAACCCGTGACTCTCTACAACATCGTGTAAACTCAGACCACCTTTCTAAATACAATCATTTTACATTAAAGAATAACTATCGCGAAAATGGAGGAAACTTCGGGTGACTTTGGAAAACGAAGCGCTCCGAGTGCCATCCCGCCGCAATTTTCATTCTAGCAGGTGGGAAGGCAGTTCGGGGAGATTAGTCGCCCCGAGGAAAAGGTGATTTGTCGCCGGACGACTAATCTCCCCGAATCTGACAGTGTGTCTCTGCCCTTACACATGGGCATTTGCTTATGCGTTTTTCAAACGCACACTGAGCGCAAAAAGCACATATGTTGAGTTTAAACACTTTTTTTTACTTTTTTTTTTCCTGTTCCAAATGCAACTCTCTATTCTATTGAATGTGTGTCAAGCGCAAGAAAATGCAGCATTCTGCATCTAAACAAACGTATTCATACGCAAACGGAGTAAAACACAACTCTCATGAGTACAGCCTGGCAGAATATAATGGAATCAATTAGTGAATGCATTTTTTCACACTAAAACCTTCATTTCAACATGCGTCAAACTAAAGAAAAACGCAGGAAAAAATGCCCATGTGTAAGAGCCCTTATTGTGTTGGAAGTGATCCCGTATTAAAGTTAGGGTGGGCCCAGGTGTCAGTGACCCTCATGCTGCTAAACATTTGGCCTATTTCATGGCCATTCCCAATTTCTATGAGAACAAAGAGGCTAAATAGATGGAAAAATAGAGTATAGTATGTATAGAAAAGAGACTTGGAGAATAGAGGTTAAGTAAGGAGAGAAGGAAATATAAGAGTAGGCCCCTGGTCTAAGATTAATTGGTGGGCCTCTGGCCAAGGTTTTCGGGTGGGCCCCTGTGTCCCAGTCCGACACTGTAAGTTGCTATGGGTAACTAGACCATTAGTGAACTCTGCATCTTTTATTACATTATCCCCCTTAGTTCTATCCATCAGACCTCAAAGAAGACTATAGTTTATGTTTAGTTTGATGAAACAAATGAATTGCACCTTTGACCCGGTTCTTAGGCATATTATAATGTAATATGTGGGAGAAAGGACATTAAAACAATTTGTGCATTACTCTACCAAAAAGTGCCCTACCCTTTAAACAAAACAGGGCCAGCTTGAATATATTGCAATGTATAGACAAACAATCCCTGTTTTGTTCAAAGGGGAGGGCATTTTTGGTAGCTAAATGCTCAAACCCCCAGATGTAATAGGAACTAAGTTTGCAAAGGAGCAGTAACCCATAGCAACCAATAAGATGTTTGCTTTCAAACAGGTAACCAGTAAATGCTGTTGCTGATTGGTTGCTATGGGTTATTGCTCCAAACATAGAGTCTTTTATTACATAATCCTCAAATGTCTTAATGTATGTCCTTAGCATATTGATTATGGGTGGAGTGAACCATCACTTGGGCATAGGGGTATTCAAGAGAATCTGTGCAGTAAATGCATTTTGTAAATCCATAATTGGTCAGTGTATTGTCCCTATTTTATTGATAGAAATAAGTGCAAATGATGTGAAAATAGTTGTTTTTTTTTTTAACTGGGAAAACCACCCACATATCAACATTTCTCTATGCCTGGTTGGTACTAATGCTAATGAGACAAGCCGTGAGAGGGCATGCCTCTAGCAGAGACTGCTGCCTAATTACTGCAACTACCATACAGTGACAGCGAGTGCACTGCAATTATCACCAGGACTGCTTGCTAATGAGCCACGTGGCTGTGCAACAACTAGACGGCCTCCTTAATGAGCAACAGTGGATTTTAATAAGCAAGACAATCGTTTTAATAAGTTAAACCGTTAAAGGGATACTGTCATGGGAAAACATTTTTTTTTTCAAAATGAATCAGTTAATAGTGCTGCTCCAGCAGAATTCTGCACTGAAATCCTCAAATTTCTCAAAAGAGCAAACAGATTTTTTTTTATTCAATTTTGAAATTTGACATGGGGCTAGACATATTGTCAATTTCCCAGCTGCCCCAAGTCATGTGACCTGCATAGCTCCCCAGTGCTCCAGCGCATGCACCCTCGTGAGGTGTATGCCCGAATATGGGCAGGCACTAGGACCATGCTGCCCTGGGTAAATCCAGCCCTGCTTAAATGCAGTATTTATTTGATTAAAAATAATGTGTAATATTATACCTCCCAATTGTCCCATTTTGGGACACTCCTGAATTGTAGACTCAAAAAGCAAAGTGGCTGGCCCCAACCCCTCTGACCCTTGCCCCAGCCCAGCTCCCCCTGCATGTACCTTATTCTTTTTACAGCCATGTAGGTGGGTCAGGGGGCAGCGCCCAGGAATTCCAGACGGAGATCAGGTCTGGGTTTTCGGGGACTACGAGGGCCAGGGATAGGGTTGGGATAGGGTTGCCACCATTTCTGGAAAAAAATACTGGCCTTCCTATGTATTTAACTTTTTTCCCTATTAATAACATTGGGATCAACCATCATTTTTACCGGCCAGGCCAGTAAAATAGCGGCCAGGTGGCAACCCTAGCCAGGGATCACCAGATTTTAAAATGATCTGATTTTGCCAAATTAATTATATATTATATATAAAATTAATTTACGGTATATAGAAAGATGAGAATGACCAAACAAATCCATGGAACTGCTAAAATAAAAAGATGTGCAATATGAATATCATATGTGATAGAACCCCCCCCCCCTACAAACCTAGTATTAAACATTAATGGGCTCTAAAATACATATAATGCAGGAACATCCCACTGCTATTTGTTTAAGCATTGTGATCTTTTCTCAAGTTGCTTTTGTTTGTTTTTCCAGACATTAGACAAGAGGCTCTGGCACTATCTCCCCTCCTGTGCTCACACCTCTCATGCAAGTGATGCAGCAGATAGAAAGATTATCCCACAGATTGTGTATTTCTGCCAGGTCTTTCAGCTGCTCAGGAGACAGTTTATCTCACTTTGAGTTTGTTTGTCTCATGACGGCTGCACATTATCTCAATAAACAGAAAGTATCAAAGGCCCATGGAAAGATAATGTTGTCTTTAGTTATATAACCAGAGCACAGGCCACTGGTTAGTTGGAATTTGCTGTTAAAAAAATATTGCAACATTCTTGTGATTAAGGGGAAGGGCACACGCAAAGATTCTGGGAGATTTAGTTGCATGGCAACAAAACATCTCTTCTTCGGGCGACTTATCTCCCCGAAAAGCCTTCCCTCCGACTAGAATCTAAATTGCCGGCTGGATGGCTCTTGGAGCGATTCGTTTTCCAAAGTCGCCTGAAGTTGCCTCACAAGGAAATTTTGGGTGACTTCAGAAAACGAAGCGCTCCAAGAGCCATCCCACCGGCGATTTAGATTCTAGCCAGTGGGAAGGCTTTTCAAGGAGATTAGTCGCCCGAAGAAGAGGTGATTTGACACCGGGCGACTGAATCTCCCCGAATCTTAGCTTGTGCCCTTACCCTTAGAGTGGAGGCAGAAAGGAAGATTAGTCGGCCAGTGACAAATTTTCAATCTACTGCACTACGTATGCCATCCCGCCAGCGATTCACATTCTTGCTGGCGGGAAGGCATTTAGGGGACATTAGTCGCCCGCAGTAAAGAAGATTTTTCGTTGGATGACTGATCTGCCACCACCCTTAGAGCAGAGACACACCCAAACTGCATTCCCGCCGGCTACAATCAAAATCACCGGCGGGATGGCGCTCGGAGCACTTCATTTTCCGAGGTCGACCAAAGTTTTCTAATGAGGCAACTTTGGGCGACTTCGGAAAACTAAGTGCTTCACTGCTAAATGAACTAAATACTCCACCCCCTCAGTCTGGAACAAATACATTTTCCTGCTGCCTGTCTTAATTGGACATCATTTATAGCAGAAAATAAAAAAAAAAAAAAAAATATACAAATAAATTCTATATCTCAAAAACTATTGTAAAAATATTAAATGCTTTATTTAAACACCATCAGACTGTTTCAAAGTTCCTCTTTTAAATATTGGTTGGATTCTCAACTTATTGACTGTTTGTAGTCCTGAACTTCCCTGTTTGTACCTGGACATGCCAAGGTTACAAATGAACTCCAAAGGCATCATGGTAGCTCTAGATTTCTGCCTATCAAGATATTGTGTGTGTCTAGAATAGATGTTGTGCCCTCAGGACTGGTCTGAATCTTACTTTGCACCAATGTCAGGGTTAATCCTTCCTTCCACACTAGAAGGACTATAGTCAGACACACAGCTAATGGTGCCTTATTCACATGATAATGCTTTCTATTCATCTCCCTCTGGCTATAGAAGAACAGGCTAGGTTGGGTCGCCAGGGAATAACTGCGAGATTTGCATCTGAAACGCAGGAGTTCTGGCGTGTTCTGCAGATGGTGCAGAAAAAATATGACATATTTAAACAAAGACCGTCACAGTAAGAGCCCGTGTGCCCCAGACGTGACTGCACCTTTTATGTAAACACTCCCCTCCAGCAGGGCCACAAACGTGCAATGTATATCAGAAGATATGGAGCATAAATACAATGTCCAGATTAGAAGGTCTTCACAAAGTATTTTTATGAGTGGAGAGCAGATACCCATCATTTGATCAAGTGTGTCCTTTATTTTTCTGCTGCTAAAGATCAGAGCTATACAGACTCTTGGTTGTATTTAATATTCAGCCTGACCGTGGTCTTTAATCTCATGCTCGCCATGCTGTTGATAAAGAACTTGCACCAAGCAAATAGCATCCCTTCTTTAAGAAGACCAAGTACAGTAATTATTTCGGCAAATGGTCATTTCAAGTATATATTAAAATCTGTCAAGACACCATTGTGCCCTCTGCAATCGGGTCTGATAAACATAGAGACCACTTTGCAGATGTGATCAGTGTTGCCACCTTTTCTGGAAAAAAAATACCGGCCTTCCTATATATTTATCTTTTTTCCCTTTTAATAACATTGGGATCAACCATCATTTTTACCGTCCAGGTGGCAACCCTAGATGGGATGGGTCTTTCTTCTACATTAGATCTCTTCAACTGGAAGCCCTAGAGAAAAATGCAATAGAAAGATATATAGATTTTAGGCTGCTCGTGGGTTTCAAAGAAATCTGTATATAATATCTTCATTTTAATATGAGCAGGTCAACTAACTCATGCTTGAATGAATAATCAGCAGCTGAGGGCATGACTCTCTTGTAATTCAAGTACTGCCATACAGTACTTGCCAATTAGACCCTGGAAATACTGGCCCCGCTGCATGTATTCTTTGTCTAGTGCACAGAGGAGAATGTTGTGTAATTTCACATATTAACTTATTTTAACGGTAATATACATTTTATACATTTGTAAATGTTGCTCTTTGTTTTTAACTGTTGCTCAATGCCAAATGGGGACAAAGTGAGAAAGATATATATATATATATATATTTATTTATATATATATATATATATATATATATATACAGTAAATATATATATATATATATATATATTTATATACAGTAGATACAGTATGTTTATGTTAGAAAATACAAGTCATCTTAAAGTGCCATACATGGTCGGTTGACAGTTCAGAAGAAATAGCCCATGTGCTCATCAAGTTTGGGTTTGTATGGCCACCTCAAGATTTAGGCACATGGATGTCCTCTGCAATGTGTTTCAGCTTGTTCTTTCAAAAGGGAACTGTCATCACATACTGAACTTTAGGTGAGTACCAATAAATAACTTTTGAGCACACGGTAGCAGATAAGCTATGGGTGCTGGGCCCCTTGTGAATTTTTTTTGGCAGGGCTCTCTTATTAAGCCAATTTATAACAAATCAAAAGGGGTCTTTTTCGACTGCCACCTCCACTCCAGGGTTCCCCAAGTGCCCTGTATCAATGGGAGCAGCACACTTGTCCGTAGCGAATAGGGAGCATACATCACTCGCTTCCGAACAATCAAAATTATGTCAACTGGACTTGGGCATGATAGTGTCCATTCAGGGTAAAACTGGGCTGGCCCACCTGGTGGGCCCCTGCCAGCCCAGACCTGCTCCCCGTTTGCACCATAAAGACAAGCTGTTGCACAGTTGGAGGTGGCCTTCGTGCATGGGTACATCACGACTTTCACGACTTTGTTTTGCAGTCCCGTGGGTCCCCAAGGCTCCAGTCCGATCCTGGTCCAATTTAAGACAAAGTGCAAGGCACAACTGATCAACACATCAACATTGGAATCCTGGGCTGCACTATGGGAAAACAAACATGACGATTGTACTCGAAATGGTACATTGGTCTCTGCACTAAAAAGATCCAGTCAAAACCAGAGAAAATGGAAATATTTGTTAACACTAAAATGGAATTTTTTACACTTAGCACATCGCCCCCACAAACAAAGAAACCAGTTATGTTAACAATCTAGACTGCTTAAAGGGATTCTGTCATGATTTTATGATGTAGTTTTTATTTCTAAATTACACTGTTTACATTGCAAATATTTCACTCTACAATAAAAAATTCAATTCCTAGATCTAGATCTAGGCTCTACCAGGCAGCTTTTAACTTGTGTTAGGGAGCTGCTATCTGGTTACCTTCCCGTTGTTCTATTGTTAGGCTGCTGGGGGAAAGGGAGGGGGTGATATCACTCCAACTTGCAGTACAGCAGTAAAGAGTAAAGTCTGAAGTTTATCAGAGCACAAGTCACATGACTGGGGGCAGCTGGGAAATTGACAATATGTCTAGCCCCATGTCAGATTTCAAAATTATATATAAAAAAATCTGTTTGCTCTTTTGAGAAATAGATTTCAGTTCAGAATTCTGCTGGAACAGCACTATTAACTGATGCATTTTGAAAAAAACATTTTTTTCCATGACAGTATCCCTTTAACGCTTTTTATGTTTGGCCCAGGTGCTCAAGCCCCAAATTCTTGTACAGTAATAAAAAACAGCCTTACAAATTTCGTGCCACACTGGGACACTTAATTGTAGGCTTAATCATTGTACATGGATAAAAAAAAAAACTAGAATGTTTTTAAAATTAACTAGCTGCCTTGACTTGTATGGGCTGGAATTGTGCCAGCCTGTTTTCCTGTATGACTCTGCCCCCACAGTCAGCGACCGCATGTTCTTTTGCTACATACATTTTCTGAATGAATACGCTGCCTGCATTCAGCAGTAGTGATGGGCGAAAAATTAGCGAAACGCATTGAAGTCAATGGGCGTGAAAATTAATTTGACGCCCGCGGCAATTTTTATACGCGTGCCTATTTTGTCCAAATGCGTTAAAGTCAATTTTGACACACGTCAATTTTTACATGCGCGCTAATTCTGACGCGCACCCAAATTTTATTGACAATATCGTGAATTTCATCACTGGCGGCAATTCGTGGAAATTTGCTGTGAATTCACGCTTGCCAAATTTATTTGCCCATCACTATTTAGCAGCACTGCATTCATGAGGGGCAGGCTGGGGGGAGCAAGTTTTCCCTATACAATTCAGTGCCAGGCTAGGCTGCAAAAACGACGCCCCCCAGCTCCCAAGGCACATGCCTTCTCTGCCTACCACTGGTTCCGTCCCTGATCCAATGCCCTAACTTGTGTATCATTTAGAGGTGCAAGTGAGGGAGGTGGGTGCATAGTGCTTACTCAGGTGGGCACAATTTTGCACCCATGTAGGTGATGCCATGTAAAGTAAAGTTCATGAGAGCTTACAAGGGCTGCGTGCCTGGCTGGCTGCTTGCTTGGATGGCCATAGGTTGTATCTCTGCATTAATTAAATCTCCCAGCACCTGGATCAGATTACAGAGAAACCAGGTTGTGCGCCCGGAGGTGTCGGATGAGAGCGGAGGTGATCGGGTGACACCGTATCACTGAGCCTGATCACCTTTCCGCTGGCACTGGTGTCTGGAAGCAGGTAATTCCCTGTATGTCTGTACCATATGGCAGGCACAGAGTCCAATGATGTTTGCATAGCAAATAAGTATGATTTAGTGCAGGGCTCTGTCACAGCAGCTTGTGGCAGGACGAGGGGAAAAGTCATTCCCATAATAGTGCAATAATGAACTGCTAAACGATAATGAAGTTCTTATCGAATTCAAATGCCCCGTCCTCATGAAAACCAAACAAATCCATCATGATTAATACTGCCATTACCAGAACAGCCTAATTAATTGGTAATGAGCACAGTCATTTATAGAAATAGGCCTCATAGACTTATTGGTTTGAATGTGTGCCTCTGCGGCTGCTTATGTTACTGACATACAAGGAATTTATGGGTTAAAATGGACTGTAAAATTAAGTGGGATATTACAACAGGCCAAACAAGGGAAAGGAGGCTGTGGTCCTCCAGATCTTGTTAGTTTCCATCGTAACATAGTAAGTTAGGTTGAAAAAAGACACACATTCATCACGTTCAACCTTTTAAGTCTTTATATAACCTGCCTAACTGCCAGTTGATCCAGAGGAAGGCAAAAAAACCCATCTGAAGCCTCTCCAATTTGCCTCAGAGGGAGAAAAATTCCTTCCTGACTCCAAGATGGCAATCGGACTAGTCCCTGGATCAACTTGTACTATGAGCTATCTCCCATAACCCTGTATTCCCTCACTTGCTAAACACCATCCAACCCCCTTCTTAAAGCTATCTAATGTATCAGCCTGTACCACTGATTCAGGGAGACAATTCCACATCTCACAGCTCTCACTGTAAAAAACCCCTTCTAAATATTTAGATGGAACCTCCTTTCTTCTAATCGGAATGGGTGACCTTGTGTCAACTGGAAAGACCTACTGGTAAATAAAGAATTAGAGAGATTATTATATGATCCCCTTCTATAGTTATACATAGTTATCATATGACCCCTTAAGCGCCTCTTCTCCAGTGTGAACATCCCCAATTTGGCCAGTCTTTCCTCATAGCTAAGATTTTCCATACCTTTAGTTGCCCTTCTCTGTACCCTCTCTAATACAATAATGTCCTGTTTGAGTGATGGAGACCAAAACTGTACGGCATATTCTAGATGGGGCCTTACAAGTGCTCTATACAGTGGACGAATGACCCTCTCCTCCTGCAAATCTATGCCCCATTTAAAGGAACAGTAACACCAAAAAAATTAAAATGTTTTAAAATAATGAAAATATACTGTATGTCCTGTTTTTCTGCTCTGGTAAAACCGCTGTGTTTGCTTCAGAAACACTACTATTGTTTATATAAATAAGCTGCTGTGTTGCCATGCTAAAAAAAAGCAGAAAAGGCACAGGATACACAGCAGATAACTAAGCTCTGTAGTATACAATGGGATTCTTCAAAAGTTATCTGTTATCTACTGTGTATCCTGTGCTTGAATGGCTGCCCCCATGGCTACACAGCAGCTTGTTTATATAAACTATAGTGGAGTTTCTGAAGCAAACACACCAGTTGTACCAGGTCAGGGCACCAGTACATATTGTCATTCCTTTGAAACATTTCCTTTGTTTGGTGTTACTGTTCCTTTAATACAGCTCAAGACCTTATTTGCCCTTGATGCTGCTGACTGGCATTGCTTGCTACAGCCAAGTTTATCATCTACAAGGACTCCAAGGTCCCTTTCCATAATGGATTTGCCTAGTGCAGTCCCATTAAGGGTATAAGTGACTTGGATATTTTTACATCCCAGGTGACTTTACATTTATCAACATTGAATAACCCCCTGATAGCAGGGCCATCGCTATGGCATTGCTGTCTGGTGTACGGGACACACAATTTTTGAGATTTTATTGGTGCAACATTTTCATGTACAGAAGCCTTGAAAAGAGGGAGCCTTGAATTTACCCCATAGTCAAGGAAGGTTGAAGGTAGATTCCTTGAATGAGATCCGATAATATTTTAATCTGACAGGTCATCTCAGTCCTTGTAACAGTATCTCACTGTGCAGGTCTGGACTGGGAGTCAAAATAGGCTCAGGCATTCCCATTACAAAGAGGCCCAAACAGGTCCCAGCAGCCCACTAAATAGTGACTTTCTATGGCACCTGATAGCAGCCCCTCTGACATTTGCCAGAACCCACAGATTGCCAGTCCGGGCCTGTCACTGTGTGCCGTGCAGTGCAACAACCCTAGACCCCCAGTGGTCCTGCAGAGGATACTGGGAGTTGTAGTTCCCAGCATAGAGTATGCTACAGGTTTTCTATCCTTGTTTTGTTACTTTAAGAGCTGTTAAGCGTCTGTGTGTGCTGAGAGAAGGCACAGCACAATACATCTTATAATTCATGTTTTCATCTTGATTAGTAGCTGTAATGGCATTTCCCTAAATACAAAGACGAGCAGATGTTATTGTGAAACTGATTGTGTGTGTTATCAAGAGAAACATATAATATTATACAAGTATAATTCACTCCACTAGATTGGTCTGTTTGGCTGTGTCATGTATAAGGGCCCGGTGCAATATACTCTGTGATTCTGTTTCAACCTCAATCTCACTGTCAGTTATTGACATGCAGCAGACCCCATGCACATGGAGGGTGGAACGAGGAGCCTGGACACCCACGGGGTCTAATGTAAAGTTCCAGCTCCCCTGCTGCTAGCATGATACCAGAAGAACAAAAATCTTTTAGATTGTAAGCTCTTTTTAACAAGTCCCTCTTTACCTCTTGTGCCAGTTATAATTTTCTTCTTAATCTCTATGTTCAGTGTATTCACCCATTGATTGTACTGTGCTGTGGCATATGTCGGTGCTTTATAAATACATGTTAATATATAATAATAATAAAGGGATGGTATGGCACAGGAACTTGAGACCCATGGGTCGCCCATATGAATATGTTTGAAACTGTGGAATTTATTGTCATGAACGTTGAGCAAAAATTACGGAAAATCCCATAAGCCCTAAAGTTTATTGAACGAGAGGATCACTTTTAAGATGACTTTTAGTATGTTATAGAATGGCCACTTCTAAGCACCTTTTCAATTGGTCATCGCTATTTATTTTTTCTACTTTTTAAATGATTTGCCTTCTTCTTCTGACTCTTTCCAGCTTTCAAACGCTGACCGCATCTAAAAACAAATGCTCTGTAAGGCTACACATTTATTGTTATTGCCACTTTTTTATTACTCATCTTTCTATTCAGCCCTCCTTCTATTTATATTCCAGTCTCTTATTCAGATCAATGCATGGTTGCTAGGGTAATCTGGACCCTAGCAACCAGACTACTGAAACTGCAAACTGGAGAGCTGCCGAATAAAAAGCTAAATAACTCAAAAACCACAAATGATAAAAAATGAAAACCAATTGCAGATTGTCTGGGAAGATCACTCTCTACATCATACTAAAGGTTAATTCAAAGGTGAACAACCCCTTTAAGTTACAGACTGCTCCACAGTTATGTACCCTCTTGCTTTACTAAACACACTGTCCCACTGTTGCAGTTTTTTTCCCAAACCACTAGTACAAAATGCAGGGCCCTGGGTAGACCCCCCTCTCCCTTAAAGGAGAAGCAAAACTACCGAAGCAGTTGCACAATAGTGCAAGCTATTACACTATATTTATTCTCTAGAATGCTTTACCATACCTGAGTAATCAGCTCTAGAAGCTCTCCCTGTTTGTTTAGGATACAGCTGCCGTATTAGCTTGGTGTGACATCACTTCCTGCCTGAGTCTCTCCCTGCTCACCAATAGCTCTGAGCTCAGATTACATCAGGGAGGGAAGGAGGGAGGGGGGAGAGGAGCAAACTGAGCATGTTCAAACCCAAGCCCTGGAGGTTTAAGATGAAAACATGTGTACACAATAGAAGGAAAGAAATGTGGAGTTTAGTTTGACAGAGGACTCAGATCTGCATTACTTTAATTTATTTTTGTATTTATATAGACCTTTCTGATAAAGCTTACTTAGTTTTAGCTTTCCTTCTCCTTTAACACAGCTCTGCTGATCCAGGTAGCCGGAAATGCCCTGCTGCTTGCCATCTTGCCCTCAGCGCCGGATTTCTTTGCCGGCCGCCCCTAGGCCGCGCGGTCCGACCAGGTGGCCGCGCAGTCCTAGCGCCCGCCTACACTTCCCCTTCCCAGCGCGCCGGCGAAAAAACACCGGCGCAGCTGGTGTAATAGAATGGGGACGCACACTACCCCATAATGCGGCTGGGCAGCATGCCGTCCCTATTTTTTGCTGCCCTGGGCCCGGGCCTATGTGGCCTTGCCACAAATCCGGGCCTGCTTGCCCTGTGCGGCAGCTCCACAGTTTGTGCCTGACTCAGCCGCTATATCAGGATCCCTTGCATTGCTAGTCAGAAAGCATCGTCACAAACCCGTCCAAATGGCTTCAATGATGCAGGCAATTAGTAATGGAAAACCTGTGCCAAGATTCTTATATAGCAGAAAGTGCCGCGAGCGTGGATCTGTATCATTTTTCCTGAGAGTTAACTGGTATTCTGGCAAAAAAAAAAATCTTTATCCTGTTGTAACTCAGAAAGTGAATGTCTTCTTTACCCCAGCGCCTGTGCCCTGAAAGCAGAACATCTGTGGTACAGCAAACTCTCAGCATAAGGGCCATTGCCTGTGCCACTCGCTGGGTTTCTCCCCCGCTCCTTCCTTAAAGGGGTTGTTCACCTTCAAACACTTTTTTCAGTTCAGTTTGTTTCAGATAGTTCACCAGAAATAAAGACCTTTTCCAATTACTTTCTATTTTCTAATATTGAAGTATAAATTTATATTTTTTTACCTTCTAAAGCAACTCTTTAACTGTTCTAAATTGATACATTTAATTGATACATTTCTTATCTTTGTCCCTACTGAGCAGAATCCCTGAGTTTCATTAAAGGGCACCTGCAAAAATATTATCCCCAACCAAAGGAGTGGCCCAATAGTGCCTGCATTCAGTTGGGGTTGACAGTAGGAAGCTCCAGGTACGAGTGGACATGTTGGGGTATACACATGCGCATAATGAGTGAATGTTGCAAGTTGCTCTTTATGTTCATGCATGCTATTTCAGAAGCGCATTGTGCGCATGCATACTGTATAACATGGCCGCTTACACTGGGAGCTCCCTTCCGGTACAGGTGGCCTAGCGCTGGAGGGTGGGAAATTTAGAGAAAAAAAAAACTACTGTTACCCCCAACCGGAGTGAAGGGGGCCCACACCTTTGGTTGGGGATAATATTTTTGCCCAACAGGTGCCCTACAAAGGCAGCTGTTAGAATTGATACAATAGTTTCTAATATTTCACAGATACTGTTGAGAAATGTATCAAATAAAGATGGCCATGCAAGGGCCGATAAAAGCTGCTGACAGAACGACTTGGCATCATATTGGCCCATGTATTGGGCGTCCCCCTGGCCGAAAGTCAGCCAGATGTCGGGCAGGCTAAAAATCCCGTCGGATTGAGGCCCACATTTGTTTGTTGATCCGACTGCCCGTACTCCTGCATTATAATCTGATGGTTGGGCCCCAGGGCCCAAAATCGGATCAGTCCAATATCGCCCATCTCAAGGTGGGCATCTCGGTTAGAGAACTATTCGTTTGGCAACATCGCCAAACGAGCGGATCTCTCTGTGTATGGCCACAGACTTGCCTCACAAGGAAACTTCGGGCAACTTTGGAAAACGAAGCGCTGCTTGTGCATTGCCACAGGCAATTTTCATTTTAGCCGGCGGAGGGCAGGGGGAAGGCAGTTCGGGGACATTGTCACCACGAAGAAGAGGAGATTTGTCGCTGGGGCCAGGGCCGGGCCAAATCGTCCGGGCGCCCCAGGCAACATGCCAGGCTGCATCGCCCCCTCCAAACCAGCGCGCACACAGCAGCGCGCGCATGCACGCACGTACAGGAGCTCTCACGTACGGGAGTGCGCATTCGCACTGACAGGCTGTGTCAAGCCGCGCACACCACCCTTTCCTCACCTAGGCGCGCTTGCAATGCGCATAACACAGGAATCTTCAAGCCGGAATGGGGTAGGCAGCAGTTAGATGTACGTGCTGGGCGCCCTCCAAGCTTTGTGCCCTAGGCACGTGCCTACTCTGCCTACCCCTAGTTCCGGCCCTGGCTGGGGCGACTAATCTCCCCGAATCTGCTTGTGTGGCCTGGCCCTAAATATATCAACTAAATGTAGCAAACAGTTCAGAATCCGCTCCAAGAGAGTAAAATTACACAAGGCAATTTGGCTGGTTGGGATGTCCTGCTACAATGTTTATAGCTAGGATTTAACTGCCCCTGCACTATTAAATTTCTGGTGTAGAAAGCAATACATTTCTCAAATGTACTTCCCTCTACCAAGGAAAATCCATTGCACTATTAAGGCTATGGAATGTGAGATGTTTGTTTGTTGGATCATTGTTCAATGAGTCATTGGGGTGCCGCCTGGCTGTGTTGTTAAAGCTGGCCATAGACGCAAAGATCTCATCGTGCGAATCAAGGATTCGTATGATTATCGGAACGTGTGTGTAGAGTGCCGACATTTTTCGTCCGGCGGAAATCAGTCGTTTGGTCGATCGGACAGGTTAGAAAATTTCTGTCGGCTGCGGGTAATCTCTCCGATCGTACGATTTCCAGTGGGAGACTGTCAATAGCTTTGTCTATCGTACGATTGCTATAAGGGGCAGAACATCGGCTGATCTGTTCTTTAACTACTTTATTTGGTCGGAATGGTTAGTGGCAGGTCGGGAGATGGGAAAGTCCGATCGTACATTGATTCGTACGATCGAATCTTTGCGTCTGTGGCCAGCTTAAGAAGAAGTTGTCAAGGAGGCTGGACTTGGTGTCATGTATGATACAGTAAAGGGTTTACATACAGCCCTGGATAGCAGAGAATGTCACCCTTTATGCAAGTGTTACCCAACCTTTTTTTTTTGTGTTAAAAATGGTTGACAATATATAAATATCCTTGGTTCAGGTATCAATGTCTTATGAATCTCCTGAGCACATTAATGTCAGTGGAAGCAATCCAACATGGTATTCAGTAGCATTGAGACTATGCCTGTGATGCTAAAACTGTGAGTTACAGCCCATGGGGCAATGGAACAAGGAGAGGTTGATATGTTCTTGCAACCCACATAGTCAAGCAGGTGGCAAAAACCTTCTATGTGGCATTACCTTAGATTCACTGGATACAGCCTGAGAACCCCATTTTCTAAAAAGACTGACTCTCACCTCATACAATCGCCTCCACCCCATCCCCCGCTGATAGCAGTCCCAACATTTCAGAACAAACTTTCACAATATGTTTACATTTAGGGGGAAAAAACCCATGTGCAACAGTAAAAACATTTGCTTTTGTGGCAGATTGCGAAGCCAAAAGGAAACAGCAAACACAATACATTCATTTATTTTAAACTAGAAAGATGGAGCGGTGATTCAATAGCGTCATACACAGTCACATCTCCCCTGAAACGACAATGATTTCAGCACCAGACTTTTTTGTATTAAGAAATATAAAAAAAACATATAGAGTTAAAAGTCAGGGATTTGTATTTGTTTGGATTAACTCTAACTTTTCCTGACATAGTAAACAACATCAGCGAATTGTTTCCCTGCCACTCGTTCGTGCAAATTCAGGTCAGCCGAGCAGCAGACGCAGCCATGAGTCGTGCATTAGAATTGTTGCTGGCGCACTGAAAGGAGAATGGAATTACACAGTATTTTGTTGCCCAACTGATGGGCTCAATCCTTTCTCTTGGCAGTGCTGTTTTTGCGCAGTGATAACAGTACAATAGGCGCACCAAGAAGAAAGGGCAAGGGGAATACTTCATTTACTTGTCTCTTTGTTTGCTGCTCGTTACAATACAGAGGTTTTTGTTTTCTGCCATGTAAGTGCGGGTCGGATAAAGAGCAGAATTATAGCGGATTAAACCTGCCTATTATTTTGGTTTGTGCTGCTTGGGAAAATCTTGTTTAGTTTTCTAAAGAGCTGTTTTCTATTGTAAAGTTAACTCTCCGCGGACCAGAAGGTCTAGTACCAAGAAAATGATCTATGTGAGTTGGGTAGTGGATGTTTTTGCTCTGGCCATAGTTCAAGAAGAAGAACATTCTTTGGGCCTCTCACATTGTGATGCCCTTCTCTTTCCGAGCAGCTGACTGTAGGACGAGTGTAAAGTTTTTAGTATTGCAGCACAAATATAGTATATTACTTTGCCTGTGCAGTTCGTATAACACCTGGGAGGTAGTATACTATATGCCAAAAGTAGCAATAGGGATAACAGCATAATTGCACTTTTAAAAACAGTAGGTACAATTTTAGATATAAAGAGATGGTGCCTGTAGTAGCAGTGGGATAATAGTCTCTGAGAAGGGAGTGTGACTGTGGGATAGCAGGTATAGTAGGGAGATATGGTGCCTATAGTAACAGTGGGATAATAGTCTCTGAGAAGGGAGTGTGACTGTGGGATAGCAGGTATAGTAGGGAGAGATGGTGCCTATAGTAACAGTGGGGATAATAGTCTCTGGGAAGGGAGTGTGACTGTGGGATAACAGGTATAGTAGGGAGAGATGGTGCCTATAGTAACAGTGGGATAATAGTCTCTGGGAAGGGAGTGTGACTGTGGGATAGCAGGTATAGTAGGGAGAGATGGTGCCTATAGTAACAGTGGATAATAGTCTCTGGGAAGGGAATGTGACTGTGGGATAGCAGGTATAGTAGGGAGAGATGGTGCCTATAGTAACAGTGGGATAATAGTCTCTGGGAAGGGAGTGTGACTGTGGGATAGCAGGTATAGTAGGGAGAGATGGTGCCTATAGTAACAGTGGGATAATAGTCTCTGGGAAGGGAATGTGACTGTGGGATAGCAGGTATAGTAGGGAGAGATGGTGCCTATAGTAACAGTGGATAATAGTCTCTGGGAAGGGAGTGTGACTGTGGGATAGCAGGTATAGTAGGGAGAGATGGTGCCTATAGTAACAGTGGATAATAGTCTCTGGGAAGGGAGTGTGACTGTGGGATAGCAGGTATAGTAGGGAGAGATGGTGCCTATAGTAACAGTGGGATAATAGTCTCTGGGAAGGGAGTGTGACTGTGGGATAGCAGGTATAGTAGGGAGAGATGGTGCCTATAGTAACAGTGGGGATAATAGTCTCTGGGAAGGGAGTGTGACTGTGGGATAACAGGTATAGTAGGGAGAGATGGTGCCTATAGTAACAGTGGGATAATAGTCTCTGGGAAGGGAGTGTGACTGTGGGATAGCAGGTATAGTAGGGAGAGATGGTGCCTATAGTAACAGTGGATAATAGTCTCTGGGAAGGGAGTGTGGCTGTGGGATAGCAGGTATAGTAGGGAGAGATGGTGCCTATAGTAACAGTGGGATAATAGTCTCTGGGAAGGGAGTGTGACTGTGGGATAGCAGGTATAGTAGGGAGAGATGGTGCCTATAGTAACAGTGGGATAATAGTCTCTGGGAAGGGAGTGTGACTGTGGGATAGCAGGTATAGTAGGGAGAGATGGTGCCTATAGTAACAGTGGATAATAGTCTCTGGGAAGGGAGTGTGACTGTGGGATAGCAGGTATAGTAGGGAGAGATGGTGCCTATAGTAACAGTGGATAATAGTCTCTGGGAAGGGAGTGTGACTGTGGGATAGCAGGTATAGTAGGGAGAGATGGTGCCTATAGTAACAGTGGGATAATAGTCTCTGGGAAGGGAGTGTGACTGTGGGATAGCAGGTATAGTAGGGAGAGATGGTGCCTATAGTAACAGTGGGATAATAGTCTCTGGGAAGGGACTGTGACTGTGGGATAGCAGGTATAGTAGGGAGAGATGGTGCCTATAGTAATAGTGGGATAATAGTCTCTGGGAAGGGACTGTGACTGTGGGATAGCAGGTATAGTAGGGAGAGATGGTGCCTATAGTAACAGTGGATAATAGTCTCTGGGAAGGGAGTGTGACTGTGGGATAGCAGGTATAGTAGGGAGAGATGGTGCCTATAGTAACAGTGGATAATAGTCTCTGGGAAGGGAGTGTGGCTGTGGGATAGCAGGTATAGTAGGGAGAGATGGTGCCTATAGTAACAGTGGGATAATAGTCTCTGGGAAGGGAGTGTGGCTGTGGGATAGCAGGTATAGTAGGGAGAGATGGTGCCTATAGTAATAGTGGGATAATAGTCTCTGGGAAGGGACTGTGACTGTGGGATAGCAGGTATAGTAGGGAGAGATGGTGCCTATAGTAACAGTGGATAATAGTCTCTGGGAAGGGACTGTGACTGTGGGATAACAGGTATAGTAGGGAGAGATGGTGTCTATAGTAACAGTGGGATAATAGTCTCTGGGAAGGGACTGTGTCTTGGGATAGCAGGTATAGTAAGGAGAAACCTGCTGAATTGTGGCAATCAGTGACTGAAGATTTTGGGCATTTGGGCCACTGCTGGTTTCTACATGCGCAACAGCATTCAATACACCCCCTGTGGCTGCGGCCTGAACGCCTACTATTGTATATAGATTAATAGACAAATATTTTAAACTGGAAGTCCCCCATGTTTGTGCTGGAGTTAAGCACCTGTAGGGGAGACAGCACTGGGTCTGTTTCCGCTTGAGGCCGGAGCACAACCATAAACATGGCAGCTCCTTCAGTCTAAATGTAAATACAAAGAGCATCAATGCATTCTTCGCACTATAAGCGTCTCAGTTCACCGGCAATTTAAGTGAAATAAATAGAAAGATAAACGTAACTTATAAAAATGACTCTGTTTTTCTTCTAAACGGTCCACGTGCGCTGGTGTTTATCTGATTTAAACACTTGTTTGTACAAGCAGCGAGCGGAGAGGCACAGCTTTATAATAGCATCTGTTAAGAATCCTGTTTGGGAGCGATTTCCATAAAAAGGAGCACAATTTTCTGAAAATCTCCTGCTTGACCTCTACAGCACAATAATGTGAAGAAATATAAGCGAGGGGGGATAATAAGTGGGACTTAGAATGCCCAGCTAATGACTAGCCCAGAATTGTTCTCCATGGCAGCTGTCGATGTGAATTCCTGTCCTCGCTGAATCGAGCGGACAGATACTTACTGCTTTGTTCAGCCACTCCATTCCTGATATTTTTTGCCGTTACTATTATTATTTCCCCTAATTGATGCAGTGTGGCCAGAGAAGACTGCAGAGGCAAATTATCTTCTCGAAAATGTGTTTTTAAAAATCATTTCTCCAAAGTCATTAAGTGAAGTGGATGCGAGTCTCCGCAGCTGGATTTCTAGTTTTTTTCTCCCCTATATCGTTATGCGCAGCATCCCTACTTACACTGTGTTTGCTGCTTCACTCTCAGCGCTAATTGGCCAGGGACTGGAAGGTAGAGTCCTGCAGCGGGTCGAGTACCCGCCGGTTACCCGCAAAAACCTGCGGTCCCCTGCGGGTTGCGTTTAGAAATTCCAGGTGCGGTTATACCCGCAGGTCGGCGGTTCTGCGGGTTTGCGGGTCGGGTTGGGCTGCGGGTCAGGCCGCGGGTCTTCTCAATATCGATATTCACTCCTTTCTTCTGGTCACGTCTACTTCTGATGACGTCACTTCCGGTTTACAATGACAGCACTTCCTGTTTTACTCCTTTTTTCTGTTCACGCCTACTTCCTATGATGTCACTTACGGCTTACAATGACAGCACTTCCTGCTTCTTGATGGTCGCGGGTCCGGGTTGCGGATAAGGTACTTGCGGGTAGGGTCGGGTAGCGGGTCCAAGCGGGTAAGAATGCGGGTTGCGGATTGCAGGTTCAGGTACTGGTCGGGTTCGGGTCCCAAAAAATGGACCTGCGCAGGACTCTGCTGGGAGGTACATTGGGATGGAGGTTACAAAAGGAAGAATATTATCCATTATTTATATATCAGCAACATAACCTGCAGAGATTACATATAACTGAAGCAGTGTTTTGTACTGGAGCTCAAATACTCATAGCAGCTTTAACAACCTGTTGTCACCTCTTGGCTTCTATTTGCAACACAAAAAATTGCATTTAAACTAGGGGGCAGATTCACTAACAGGCGAATTTTCACCAGCGTCAGTTTTGCACCCCTCGCACCACTTCGCCATGCGCAAATGCACTTGAATACGCTAATTCACTAAAATGCAAAGTTTCGTCTAGGGCGTTGAATGCTGGCGACTTTTCACTAGCGTTACTTCGGCAGTGGGAGCATTACATATCGCAGATGTGCTAGCATTCATTTGTGCCTAGTGAATATTCGCTAGTGATCTTGCTCTTAGGTCAATTTGCATAGGGCGGTCATTGGTTCTGTTATGTGGATGGTACATGGGTTAAAATACACACACAGGTACAGACATTCACTGAACACATCAACACAGTGGACCACAACATCAAGTTTACACAAGAAGATGTGCATGGGCCCTGAACACATGTGGTTATCCACATTGGGCCTTTCTGTTAACCAGTAGAAAAAGATGCAATAACACCAAGACTCAGTTACGTAACTAGAGGGGGCCGGGCCTTGGTGCATGACGCGAAGCCTGGCCCCCGCCCCCCTCCGTACGGCCTGCATTTCAGTGGCGCGCGGGCTGCAGGGGCCCAGGTAGTTCCGCCACTGCCAAGAATACCGGTGAAGGTGGAAAACAGGACAGGAGAAATAACTTGGTCCTCCCATATGTAGCTCGAGTGTCGGAAAAACTTAGAAGAATTTTTAATAAACTCCACATCCCTATCTGCTTTAAACCCAGCAACACACTGAGGCAGCAACTAGTTCACCCAAAAGACCCAACCCCAAAGCACAAGAAGAGTAAAATTGTGTATGCAGAGCAGTGCAGTGAGGAATGCTCTGATTTGTATGTGGGGGAAACCAAACAACAGTTACACCAGCGTATGGCCACCTTTAGTTAGGACTTTTGCAGCCAATCCCACTTTAAAAAAAGGAAAAATCGCCATTGTTTTTGGAACTTTAATGCATTTTCGGAACACAGGATATGATGTAAGTGACAGAAGATTGAGGAAGATCTAGCACTTTGCCTGGTCGGATGTGGCAAAGTCAACTCTGGCGAAAGAGGTAACGTTCAGTAAAATCAGCACTTTAGTGAATTTTCGGAGTAGCCAGAGCAAAAATACACCTGCTGATAGGGTCCGAAACTGCGTTAGCGATGGTCTTGTCCGTCAGCGAATTGGTACTTGCGCCTGTTAGTGAATTGGTGATGTCCCAGCAGGTGGCAACGCTAGCGAATTTTAGCTAGCGTTAGCCACTTCGCTCTTTAGTAAATCTGCCCCTAAGAGTTGTTACTAATTGTTTTGCTTCATGTAGAAGATGCCAAATCCCCCTAGCAGCAGCTCATCTCTTTTGCTAGCTGTCAGCAATGATCTTCGGTGGCTTTCAGTCAAGGAGTAATATAAGGCCTATACCACCCAAAGGGTTCCATTTATGGGAATGGTAGTTGGCACGGAGAGGTATCCATTCTTACTGCCTACCATAGGGCAATCAGTAAGTACACAGCTCCCTCTAATGATGCACTAGTTAGTGGACAATTAGAGGACGGGGACACACACACACTTACATGACTCCCCTTGCTTTGCCCAGAACAATTTCGGTGCAGTTGAATGGAGGCAGAGATTTATTCTTGGAGCACTCCAGGTCTCTGAACTTCATTTTGGAGTTTAAATACCTGCGTCCATTGAGGGCAGGATGCAAAAAACATGGCTTCTCGTTTAAAGGGGAACTACTTCTTTGTTTGTGATACTGCAAATTGCAGGTGTTTGGGGACTATGAAGTGGGAGGACAACTGCATCCTTTAGTCAAATGTTTTTTGTCTCACTTCCCACAACGTACTCACCTTATGCACATATGTTAGAGGCCCTGTGCAAGCCCCCCTTACTTAGCTTACAGTTCCACTGCTCTGGCCCTCCGTCTCCAATCCCCCAGGTTATAGTGTAGACATAGTATACTTCCCAGGGAGAGTCCCAGGGTCAAGACCAAAACTGGACAGAAGAAAAAGGAAAAATAGATTGCCCCCTTACAAGTATTTAAATAGAGAGCTACTGTATAATATATTGCTGGTTTGGGAACTTTGAACTGCCAGTTGCTTCTCCAGTCCCATGGCTTCTCGTTAGGGTTGCCACCCGGCCGGTATTTTACCGGCCTAGCCGGTAAAATACCTGCCAAGGCCGGGGCCGGTATTACAAATTTACCGGCAATGTAGCTGCCGGTAAATTTGTAATACGATCAAAAGGAGCCGTCGGCCTGCGCCCAATCCCCTGCAACTTACCTTTTCTTTTGCCTCTTCTAGCGTCCGCGGTGTCCGTTGCGTGGCCCCGCCCCCGTTGACATCACGTCCCGCCCCGTTTGATGCCACATCCTGCCCACTTGAAGCCCCGCCCCCAGGAGCCGGTAAAATTTTTTATAAAAGGTGGCAACCCTACTTCTTGTCGATTGCTGAGTTTCTATGCCAATACTGATAAGTCCAAGAGAAAAAAATGGAATATCACTGAACTCTAGAAACAATATGATGTGATAACCATAAGCATTGTAGCTTTTGTTCATGGTAATTACGTAAGACACTGTACATCTGGAAGGTTGCAGTTTGGACATCCCTAAATATCATAAATAACTTTAATTAGTGCCTAGTAAAACAGTTTTAGCAGGCCCCACATCTCAAACTCCAGCCGTGATCTAAGGTTACAATATTCCTTACACATAAACAAGGAATAACAAGGCATTTGCATGTAAGCATGATGGTGCTCCCTATTGTGTCGTCTACATGCAGCTAAGCAACAGCCTGATTGTGACTCATCACTGTGGCAGCAGAGGGTCTGCAATGGTGGTCGCAGTCATAAACGTTGCTTTCAATTTCATCACTATCTTGATTATTATAACAATAAAGTAGGTTGGAGAAATGCCCAGAAAATGGCCTATTGATTTTATTTTTCAAATAGCCATGCTGCACTGCACAGGGTTCGGCCTCTCCATCACTCCCCCCCCCCCGTGCCACAGTTACTTAGTAACATGGGGCTTTCTGTTTTCCTTCCATGAAGATCAGTCGTAAGTAATGATTCTATAGGTTCTAGCAGGATGATAAATGAAACCGCACATTCACAGGAACAACTTGGTCTCACAGATAAATAGCGAGTCCCTGCGCTCTTACGCTTGCCAACGCATGAGATGTATTTCCAGGGAGACTTGGATGCTTGGCTGCTTCTTCATAAGAGTCTTATTTTAATCAGCTCACCGTGCAAACCATAAATGACATGCCTAATGGGTACCATTATTACAGTCCTATAGTGTTTCGGTGCAGCCCTTCCCTAACTATAGATTGCAGCACCGGCGCAATCCCTGTCCAAGGAAAATGCAATGATTTTTGTGCAGTTGAGAAAACCTGGAACATTTCCAAAAACAGGTACAATTTGTGGGACAAATGTTAAAAAATCAGGACAGGCTGGTATTTGTACACAGTGTTCAAGGACTGTGTTTTTTTTCCTGACAAAATTGTCATTAATGTAATGACAAAATACATTTCCTGATCACAAATCCCTTTTGTGAGCACAAAATGAATATACATTTTGGTGTTGTCTGCTTTATACTGACAAAACTGACAGAAACAATATTTAGCATTCTATTCATTGTGCTGACAAAAACGATTTGCCACCAAATACAAATTGCATTATTGGAGTTTCCCTTATTGGGAAAACTTCAGGAACAAATATATTAAAGGGGTTGTTTTTAGTATAATGTAGAGAGTGATATTTTGAAACCATTTGCAAACCGGTTTTCCTTTTTTTTTTTTTAGATTTTATGTTTTTCGAGTTATTTAGCTTTGTATTCAGCCACTCTCCAGTTGGCAATTTCAGCAGTCTGGTTGCTAGGGTTCAAATGACCCTAACAACCATGCACCGATTTGAATAAGAGACTGGAATATTATTAGGAGAGGCCTGAATAGAAAGATGAGTGATAAAAAGTGGCAATAACAAAAATGTGTAACCTTACAGAGCATTTGTTTTTTTAGATGGAGTCAGTGGGGCTCATTTATCAACACTGGGCAAATTTGCCCATGTGCTGTTACCTATAGCAACCAATCAGATTGCTGCATTCATTGTTCTTCTTGCAGCTGGCTTTAAAAAGCTATTCACTGGTTGCTATAGGTAACGGCCCATGTGCAAATTTGCCCAGTGTTGATAAATGAGCCCCAGTGACCCCTATTTAAAGTTGAAAAATGTCAGTAGAAGGGAAATAATTCAAAAACTATAAAAAAAGAAAAAACAAGTCCTAATGAAAAGTTACTTAAAAATAGCCATTCTATCAGATACTAAGGGGCAGATTTATCAAAGGTAGAATTTCGCATTTTTTTGTCTGCTTTGACTAAGGAATAGCCTAAATTAATTTGAATTTGAAGAAAATCCGAAATTCGAAAATTTATCATGTACTGTCCCTTTAAAAATTCAATTTCGACCATTCGCCATCTAAAACCTGCTGAATTTCTGCTTTAGCCTATGAGAGACCTTCTACAACCTATTTGGAGTCAATTGGTGGACTTTGAAAAATTTACGTTTTTTTGGGGGGAAAACTTAGAATCGAATTTGATCTAATGCGCTATTCCTTCGATTCGTACAATTCTAATTTGGCCGAATACAGACCTATTTGATCGAAAACTGACCTATTCGACCAAAAAAAAAACTGTTGATCTTTTTGAATTCGAATTTCGAAGTTGGACCCTTAATAAATATGCACCTAAATGTTAACTTAAAAGTGAACTACTCCTAAATGTAACAATATCCTTTGTACTTTAAGCTAAATTCCCCCTACCCCGATTCTAGAGCCCAGGGCAAATGCCCACTTGGCTTTACTTAAAACTGACCTGGACCATGATGAGGCCGATTGCTCGCTGAGCTGCTGTTGGAAGGGTCACTGACCCCAATCAGTAAGCATTTTAAATGCACTTCCATATTATTCAAAAACAATGAGCGCCGTGCTGGGATAACCCTGACTTCAACCTGTTAAATGTTCCCACTTATAACTTTTATTGTCATTCACGTTTGCCCTGTATATTGGTGTGAGAGTCACTGTAAAGTGGATAGGCTAGGATCAGAATATTAGTAGGATATTAGCTACTTTTTTATTTGCCTTTGGGATTCACAAAGTGATTCCAGCCCGGCAAGCTGCTGCTAATAATTCCTGCATCCTATCTATTGTGCCTGGCAGGCTCTCACTCAGTGCCTCACCTGGCTTCTCTCTTCCTCGTATTTTCTGTCACCTTCCCAAGCCAACGCAGATAAACATTGTACTGACTCCAGCCTGATGTTTCTCTGCGCGCCCTTATATCACTGTGTTACCCTGCTGTATGGGAATGCGGCTGCTTGTAAAATAATTTTAGGCATTTACAACCCATCATAACTAATTCAAGGGGAAATTACCTTGTGCAGTAAATGTCAGATTGCAAGCCAAACGCTGTAAACTTAGTTAAATACAGAGGAAATTGAGAGAGGACGGGAAGAAGCAGGTTGGGTCCCAGAGTGGGATCTGCACACGGCAATATGTTGGGACAGTCTGGAATGCTATATACACTATATAGTGAATGCCCTTTGGCTGCACATATTTTTAGATTCTTAAAGCTGCCTAATATCTATCCTACATCATTTTTGGATTGCTATTCTCCCAATGAGTTCATGCACAATAGTACTTTCCTGTAGAGTGAACTTCTGCTGTAGAAGTTTTTTGCCCTTTGTTTCCATTGATAATAACCTTAAAAATGCACAAGGCTAGAAGAATTATGTGGTTGGGGTGCAATTTCAGGACTACAGGGGCAATATTTAGTATGTCGACAGTCAATGCAACCTGATCAGTGTTGAACTGAGGTGCTAGGTGCCCACCCCAGGTGTCACCACATGGCCCCCTGGCTAAACTCATTGCAAACCTACACCTCCTCTCACCCCTTCCTGTGTACCAAGTACCTCTTCTAGCGGCTGCCTTGCGGCTGTGATTGGGGTGGGGAAGGAGCACCATAAGTCTGGGATCGGAGCAGAGAGCTTATGGTCTGAACTAGGGGTAGGCAGAAGAGGCACCTGCCTAAGGCGCAATAAAAGGGGGGCGCTGGGCAGGTACCTGTTTAAGTTTCTTCTGCCTACCCCAGTCCGGGTTTGCTCCCCTGCATCACCCTCCTCTCCCCTCTGTTGCTCTCTTCTCCCTCCCCTGTCCTCCTCGCTGCTAAGGCGCATACATGTGAACATTCGTGGTCGGATGCACGTTGCGTTTGGGAGCACAAGTGCACAGGGGAAATGGAGCAGGGTGGCCAGCCAGTTTGCCTAGGGTGCCCGGTCAGCTTGGCCGACCCTGGGTAGACCGTGGCCAATGGGGCCCACAGGGGCTGGAGCCGACCAAGGGGCAAATTTACTAAAAGGCGAAGTGACTAACGCTGGCGAAAATTCGCTAGCGAAGGAGATAGACTGTAGTGCTACTTCGCACTTGCTCTGGCGGATGGACGTAACTACGCAAATTCACTAAGATGCGGATTTTACTGAACGTTACCTCTTGCGCCAGACTTGCCTTTGCCACCTCAGACCAGGCGAAGTGCAATAGAGTAGATAGGAGTTCCTCAGAAAAAAGTTGAAAATTTTTCTTAGTCCCAAAAAACGCTGGCGTCTTTTACTTTTTACAGGGTTCCCCCTACATTTCCTAACATATGGCACCTAAACTATACACTGGGCTCATGTGTAGGGCAATATAACAACTTTATTTTATTTTATTATGGTTCCCTGGCCTTGTGTAGTGTAATGTAATATATGTCCATTGTACTTTAACTTCACTCCGTATGCTAATTAGGTATCGCTAGGATAACTTTGAACTGCTTACCATATTATCGATAGCGCAACTTTGCAAGCGTTCGGAGCCCTGGACGCAACTTCGGTTTTTCGTGGATTAGCGTTTGCTTCCAAATTTCCAAATCAAGAGATGATCTGAAAATCAGTCAGTCTGGCCAGCATTAGTATCTCCAGCCTTCCAACAATAAACCTTCAACCAAAACAATTAAACACCACCTTAAATTCCTTTATTAGTTGGCACTGTGGTAGGTGCATAAGAATAGGAGGCCTTTTAAATCAAAATTCAAATTTAGGATTTTTTCTGTACAATTGTTAAATTTTCTGTACAATTCAAATAAACTTAACATTTTACCAAGCTCAAATGTTTGCTTATTCATTAAAAATTTTAAATCTAAACAAGAATTTTAAAAAACACAAAGAAAAGCCATGTATTATTAACATGTATTTATATAGCGCCAGCAACATATTGCACAGTGCTGATATGCCTCAAATACATGTTCTACTCAACATTTTCCATAAAAAATTCTAAAAATTTTTTGAAAATTATAAAAGCCCCAAAAACTCAAATCTCAAAAAATGTTTTGCTTAGGACAACTGCCATTGACTTCTACATGAACTCGCAAGCTTTTAGATGGCCAAGGTTTACATTCAAGTTTTCATTGAAAATGTTGGGCTCAGCAATTGAACATTTGAGTTTTGGAAACCCACCATTGAGTTAGTAAGTTTTAGAGCAAGCAAAATTGAATAGGGGTTTAAAATCGAACATTCATAAATCAGCCCCATAAAGTTAACACATACTATAGTGCAGTACAGTGAATTAGACTAATGCTGGCCATAGATCCAAAGATCTGATCGTACGAATTGAGGATTCGTATGATTTTCGGACCGTATGTGGAGAGTCCCGACATTTTTCGTCCGGTGGAGATCGGCCGTTTAGTCGATCGGACAGGTTAAAAGATTTCTGTCGGCTGTGAGTAATATCTCTGCATGTATTGCCGATCGTACCATTTTCAGAGGGAGACTGTCACCAGCTTTGGTCAGACATAACTTTCATACGATTGCTGTCAGGGGCAGAACATCAGCTGATCTGTTCTTTTGTTCTTTATTTGATCGGAATGGTTAGTGGCAGGTCAGGAGATGGGGAAGTCCGATCGTACAATGATTCGTATGATCGGATCTTGTGTCTGTGGCCAGCTTAAGGAGCATTGTGTTCATGTGTGGGGGACGTTACTCCTGCAATTGACCAATCAGTAGTAAAGACCAATTCCATTCGACACCTGGACAGACTCATCACCATGGATGCATTTTGCAGAACACCATTGATTGAGCTTCATGATGGGCAGCATTTTGCCAACAAAGATTCTGGGAATTATGAATTGTGGGGGAAAAGACTTGATGCATTACACCGTTCTTGCACTTTGAACTTGGTGATTTAAACTGGCATCTCTTGTAGTTGTATGAATAATATTTCTGTATAAACAAATGTAGGCTTATACATGTACATGGAGAAACGTGAATTTGCCTTGGGTGAAGAGTTCTCCATACATGTCAACAAGGACGATGCCAGTTCTCATTAGGAGCCCTGTGTTTGCAGACTGTAAAGAAGTACAAATCCACAGATATGGAATACTCCGAGCACTAAAAGCTCTGCCCTTTATAATGAAATCATACTCCATTGGTTATATAATGGAAAATAAATAGAAGATAAGCCTTGCTTGTAAATAGAATACATTTTCCCCTTAACCTAAATTGTGTTTTTTTTTTTGATAAACCCCAGTGCCCTGTGTTGTCAGGGAAACTCAGTAATTCTGTTTATTACAGATGATTAAATAATCTTGAATGTTATAAACAAAATAATATTGGGAAAGGGCACAATTATCAAACAGAAATGAACACCCCACCATGGATGCCTATAGGGCACTATGCAAAATAACAAATATACTTGAGTTAATTAATATTTTACAGTCAGCCAAAGAGTCCTAGGTGAACATGGAATGTTCTGGAGTCAGTAAGGCTGCAGCTTTAAAGAGATACTGACATCAGAAAATATTTTTTATTATCTATCATAACATTGTCTTTGAATACTATTAATAATTTTGCCATAAAAGTATTTACCTGTTGCTTTTACATTACCCTTTCTTACTACCCTGTTCCTCTATGAGGGGGCTGCCATATTTGTGCAGCAGGAGTCCGTTGGCATTAGAAACTTTAGAGGACAGGCTGAGATGGGACAGTCAGGTTGGCAAAACAGTCAGGTTTAGGAACTTCAAGTGACAATTACTTACAAAAGCAGAGCTTTCAGCGAAAAACAATCAACATTACCTATAGGTAACTTTTAATGTTGATTAATATTTTGAAAAGAAAATTTTTAGTGTCAGTATCACTTCAAAGGATAAAGAAAGTCAACAATTGCTGGTGCCAAAAGTGAGGCACCCCTCAGTGATTATATTCACTTACCTGATACCCCCAGCAAGCACCTCGGAGCGTTCCTCTCTTCGTGCAGGTGCATTAAGCGCACAGCTGTGATGTGTGGACCAGCCCGAAACCCGCGAGTTGACCCGAGAGTCCAACGGGTTCGGGCAGACCTCGCACCCCCCTTTCCGAGTTGCGGGAGGGTGCGGGTTGAGCCCTTCTGACTGCTCTCCCTGCCCACGACCTTCCAAATGCCGGATTCCGACTTCCGGGTTGAACTTTTATAGACGGGCGCCTCCCACCTCACCCCTTTTGTGATGTCATCAGCGGGGTGGGGCGGTCCTGGTCTATAAAAGGGACGGGCGGGCGCTGGTGGTGGGAGCGTGGTTGGCGGGCAGGTGCGGATGGGGAAATGCCCGACCTGCACATCATTAGAGCGCAGGTGAATGAAAAGCCAAACTTAAAGGAAAAATCTGACTTTTTCACTCTACTGCTCATGCCTCAGCCCAGAAATCATGAAAGAAGCAGAAGAAGAGGATTTCTGCTTAGAGGAGCACCAGCCTGGAGTATCAGGTATGTGATTACAATCACTTTGGTTGCCCAACATTTAGCAGCCCCCCAAATGATTGTGACTTTCCTTCTACCTTAAATGGACAATATACTGAACACCTACATTCAGCTTTCCAAAGTGCTCCTATGGCATTCCAATCACCTTTATAAAGAAACCAACATCAGTTTTGGCTAGAGGCACAGTCTGCCTCCTCCCTCACTCTTGTTAGAGGGAAGGTCGCTGGTATAAGGAGTTCAGCCATATTGCTGGATAGAAAAAGAACGATTTAGCTCTAAATTTTGCTTAAAAACTCTTTTTAAAGTGTGTTTTATACTGTTTTAAGTTGAGTCCCACTTAAATATGGGTTTATGGTTTGCAGAGACTATAAGAAGAGAAGAATGAGAATAGACAAAATTCTATTAGTAAACTGAGCAACAATCCAATAATATATGCGCCGGAAATTGCCAAAAGAGTATCTCCACAACCGCAAGGGTATATCAAACCAAAAGTTATATACAAAAAAAGGGATTTATACTCTTAAAACCGGCTGAGTATTACTTAAATATTTGTATCAACATGTGTATGAATAAAAAGGCAATGTTTATTAGACAACCTTGCCAGGGAATCACAATCCAAATAAAAACACTTAAAGAGTATAAGAGTATAATAAGAGTATAAATCCCTTTTCTTGTATATAACTTTAAGAATGAGAATAGCACAATGAGAGAGCAAAGTGTCACGGCCATGGCTTTTAAAGCATGTGAATAGCAGTCATTTATAATTTTTATAGGTGAATATACATTGAATAGAAAGTATAGTTGCTGGGTTCTGGCTGCTGGGCAGAAATGAGAACTGAAGCTGAAAAAAAAGAGGGTTGTAAAAGAGTATAACTGTGGGTATATGGTGAAGGAGTATGTTTTCTTGAAAGAGAAATGTAGGCACATGGAGAACCAAGCCAATTATATATGGAGATGAAAATAGTCTAATGTTGTCTTCAAACTGATCGTAGCTCTAACATATGCCGATATGGATGAACAGAACTGAGAAACTAGGGATGTAGCCTGGTATTTTCTGCCAGTGCCACCTCAAGATGCAGATTTAGATTGAACATTCATCCAATATCAAGCAATAACCGTAAATGAGATAATCTAGAGCTAAATCTTAACAATGCAGAAGTCTACAAATGCTATTCATTGTGTTATGGGCTTTCCTACCAGTACCCTTTATTATTGTGTGCCTCTGAAGATGCCTCAGTATAATCTTTTCTGCAGCAAAATGGGCTGGGCTGCTGTCATTGTGTATGCTTAGGTATCAACTCACAATATACCGCATATATACAATATAGAAGTCACGATCCAAGGTAAATTAATAACTAATTGAAATTCAAACATTGGAATCTTGTCTATTTGTATTTTGTATTTACTACAGTTTTTTTTTTTTTTGCCGAAAAGATTTTTTTAAGTGACTTTAATTAACTAACACAGGAATCCAGGGTCCCAAATTTGGGATCCAACAGCTAAACAAAGACCATTATTTCAATTAAGTGCATTTTATTGCCAGTGAGACCGTCTCACAAGGGATAAGCATCTGTGTGCACATTATCAAATTATATATATACGTATATATATATATATATAGTGAAGGAAGAAAACCGGCACTCACGAAAATGACATCAACCGTGCCTGGGTGCAGTCCTTGTTAGAGGATCAAATGTAGAGCAGGGAATGAAGATCGCACTCACAGGTCTTAGAAGTGATATCGCTACGAGCGATTGTCCACTGAATAAAGAGAAATTTATCACTTCTAAGACCTGTGAGTGCGATCTTCATTCCCTGCTCTATATATATATATATATATATATATATATATATATATATATATATATATATATATATATATATATATATATGTATGTGTGTATATATATATATATATATATATATATATATATATATATATATATATAAAAATCTGTTCAAAGATCCGAACTCCATTTTTTAAAATTAATCAAATTGTGTTTATTTTGTGCATGTCATAAATCCGACATTTGGGCCGACATTAGGGCCTTTCAATCCTTGAAAAAGGCCCTAACGTTTCGGTTGGATCTCCAGCCTTTTTCAAAGTGGTACAGCAATACACACACAGGTTAATACACAGAGTCTGGCGGGAAAGTGCGTTACGTCAGACTCCGCCAGACTCTGTATATTAACCTATGTGTGTATTGCTGTACCACTTTGAAAAAGGCTGGAGATATTTTGCCATAAGACCTGTGAGTGAGACTTCTATGGACTATGTTGATATTGATATCTTGAGGACTGCACCCAAGCATTTGTTTCTCTATTTTTCGTGAGTGCCGGCATCCGTCACAAGTATATATATATATATATATATATATATATATATATATATATATATATATATATATATATATATATATATATATATATATATATATATATATATATATATTCCATGGGGCTACCAGCATTCACGACAAAGTTAGTAAGTATGCCTGGGTGCAGAAACAACAAAATTTGCATAATACCTCCAAAAGAATCCGCACTCTCAGGACTTATAGATGAATAAAATTGGTCTTTATTTACAGAACTTCAGTCTGACGTTTCGGCCCTATCCAATGCCTTTCTCATATATATATATATATAGCCTTTCTTTCATTCTTGATTCTGCTGCAGTTAAATAATTGGAGGTTACTACGCAATATTTGTCGTGGCAATAAACAGGGTTAAAGGTCTGCCCAAGGTCAGAGGGCACTGCTCAGTTGCAAGAGGCATTAACATTCCTAGTGAGTAATAAGGATTCACAGGCAAGAGGTACTTATCAGACTGTCCGAATGTGATAGTAAGACAGGGTTTCATTACATTAATACCAGCTTGCAGCATGTATAATAGGCTGAATAGACTTAGTCTGATTTACTCTTGCTCATCTCTAATTTATCATGAAAGTCACTTCTGTCCAGAACAGTTAATGCATCTTTTGCAAAGCCTATTATATAGCTGATTAAAACCCTCTGGACCCTTCAGATTCATCATTACATCCAAATCTACTCAGCGCAGTGGGTCCTGCTGACAGGTAACAGGGATGGCAATGACTGAGCGAGTGGCTGGCTTGTTATGCAAGTGCCATATCTACCCGGCCTCCTCCTGCCCTGTGCCGCCTTCACTGCCGCGACGCTTAGAAGTGGAACCAGAATTATATTAAGGGAGACAAAACTCTCTGTTACAGAAAGCACAGATTATTATTATTATTATTACTATTTAATACTAACATATTCCACAGTGTTGTACATTATATGGTTGTATACATTAAACATACAAGAAAACATAAAACATGACCAATAACCTATACAAGAGGGCAGGACAGGGCCCTCTTCACCTCTTGAACTGGTTATGTGTGTTTGCCTGTTTAATGTATTTATTATATGTACAACATATAACAATGAGGGCCCTGGCCAAAAGAATTTAGGCAGATTTATACGAGGAACTCATCTAGGCATATTTTGGATTCATTTATGCAGTTATATAACTCAAACAAATATAATGATAAGGAGATCTGTGTAGATGGGGAGCATATATGAAAAACAGCCAGTGTCACAGTAATCTATTGGTGTATGGAGTGCCACATAGCCTTCTCAAAAGCTTTTATCCCCACTGCTACTATAGACATCATCTCTCCCTACTATACCTGCTATCCCACAGTCACACTCCCTTCCCAGAAACTATTATCCCACTGTTACTATAGGCACCATCTCTCCCTACTATACCTGCTATCCCACAGTCACACTCCCTTCCCAGAGACTATTATCCACTGTTACTATAGGCACCATCTCTCCCTACTATACCTGCTATCCCACAGTCACACTCCCTTCCCAGAGACTATTATCCCACTGTTACTATAGGCACCATCTCTCCCTACTATACCTGCTATCCCACAGTCACACTCCCTTCCCAGAAACTATTATCCACTGTTACTATAGGCACCATCTCTCCCTACTATACCTGCTATCCCACAGTCACACTCCCTTCCCAGAGACTATTATCCCACTGTTACTATAGGCACCATCACTCCCTACTATACCTGCTATCCCACAGTCACACTCCCTTCGCAGAGACTATTATCCCACTGTTACTATAGGCACCATCTCTCCCTACTATACCTTTCTTTGCACGTGAGAGGGATGATGACTCTGATGATCCAATTCATAAGAGAATAAATGTAGTTAAAATGAAGTGGGTGAATGAGAGAGAGGATTTCCCGGGGCGCAGGTTTGTTGCCAGAAACATAATTAAACAGTTGTTGGATTTCACCCCACAAGATATTTGTGCTCTAACGAGTGTCACAGATACTGAATTTGACGTCAGTTTTAAATTATCCCAACGATAAGAGGACTTTTGGAGGAGGTATCATCTGAAGAAAGAGGCCAAGGAGTGGGAGGGTTTTAAGGTAATACCTGTCTCCAAACCTGAAACTAAAGTTGTGACGATAATGATGAAGAATGAGTGCGACTGTTGATGAGGAGGGTTTCTGGGTTGGGGGATATAAAGTCCAAGTTAAACTGCATGTAGAGCACAATATTCAGAGACACCTCCCAAATTATTTTTTTATCGGGAAAACAAGGGGTGTCTGCTTCTATGTGGGTCAGCCCAGACTATGCTATAAATGTGGGTCCAACAGGCATTATGCCATGAAGTGTAATATACAGAAATATGCCGGGAGACTGGGCACCTGAGCAAAGAATGTGTCCAGGCAATAAAGTGTAACCTGTGCATGAAGTCAGGCCATGCTTATAGATCATGCCCCGAAGCCTGGCGTTTAATATTCAGTGAGCTTGTCCCAATTTGACACAGGAGATGAGCACCCCAGTACCAGGGGAGACCTGCCACAGACTGAGACAAGAGGGGAGGAGGGGGCAAAAGGTGTAAGAGTAACAGCTAGGGGGCGCCAAACAGAGGTGAGAGGGAAGGAGGCAGAGAATGTTAAATCTTGTTTATGGGCTGATGGGTGCAGGGAGGGAGAATGGTTTGGAAAGGGAAACCTTGTATATAATTTTAGTGGTGATAAGGTATCATCTCTGGCACATGAGATGCAAATGGACTCTTGGACAGACAAAGGATCCTGCAGAACATGTTGCAAAATGTATTGTGAATGAACTGCTTTTCATTAAGAAACTGAGAAATCTGTTGGAAACATGATGCTTTGCAGGAATGTTTATTTTCCTTTTTGATGTAATATTGATTTATTGCTTACTGCTGATCTGATTGAAATGTAATTGTATTTCTTTTGTAATTGTTTAATATTTCAATAAAAAATCTCTCCCTACTATACCTGCTATTCCACAGTCACACTCCCTTCCCAGAGACTATTATCCACTGTTACTATAGACACCATCTCTCCCTACTATACCTGCTATCCCACAGTCACACTCCCTTCCCAGAGACTATTATCCCACTGTTACTATAGGCACCATCTCTCCCTACTATACCTGCTATCCCACAGTCACACTCCCTTCCCAGAGACTATTATCCCACTGTTACTATAGGCACCATCTCTCCCTACTATACCTGCTATCCCACAGTCACACTCCCTTCCCAGAGACTATTATCCACTGTTACTATAGGCACCATCTCTCCCTACTATACCTGCTATCCCACAGTCACACTCCCTTCCCAGAGACTATTATACCACTGTTACTATAGGCACCATCTCTCCCTACTATACCTGTTATCCCACAGTCACAATCCCTTCCCAGAGACTATTATCCCACTGTTACTATAGGCACCATCTCTCCCTACTATACCTGCTATCCCACAGTCACACTCCCTTCCCAGAGACTATTATACCACTGTTACTATAGGCACCATCTCTCCCTACTATACCTGTTATCCCACAGTCACAATCCCTTCCCAGAGACTATTATCCCACTGTTACTATAGGCACCATCTCTCCCTACTATACCTGCTATCCCACAGTCACACTCCCTTCCCAGAGACTATTATCCACTGTTACTATAGGCACCATCTCTCCCTACTATACCTGCTATCCCACAGTCACACTCCCTTCCCAGAGACTATTATCCCACTGTTACTATAGGCACCATCTCTCCCTATTATACCTACTATCCCATAGTCACACTCCCTTCCCAGAAACTATTATCCACTGTTACTATAGGCACCATCTCTCCCTACTATACCTGCTATCCCACAGTCACACTCCCTTCCCAGAGACTATTATCCCCACTGTTACTATAGGCACCATCTCTCCCTACTATACCTGCTATCCCACAGTCACAGTCCCTTCCCAGAGACTATTATCCACTGTTACTATAGGCACCATCTCTCCCTACTATACCTGCTATCCCACAGTCACACTCCCTTCCCAGATACTATTATCCCACTGTTAATAGAAGCACTGCCACACTTTATGTGCAGGAAAGAAGTAAAATGTCAATTTACACCACTATGCAGACAGCCCAATGCAGCTAAATGCTAATGGTTGTTTCATTACTTTGGTAAGATACAACTAAGAGAATAACTCATTGCTTGTCACATGTCTACAACAAACTATAAAGCTATGGATTTTAATAGGCCATTTTCTCTTCTGCTTACACATTAGGTAGTGTTTTTTTTAAGTAATATACAGTATAGAGGAAATGGCTGAAAGAAAACAAAGAGGAAGAATACACTGAATTGAATCAATTTTGCACGACACCCTTTGCTCTGCTCATGTGATGGGTTTAATTGCCTCATGGCAGCCTGTGCTGTCACTTAATAATCCGCATGTAGATGTACAACAGAGTGAAGCAGAACAGGTCAGCGAGTACATAAAGGAAGGTGACACTTATTATGTTTATGGCCCATTTGTAAGGAATATATCAAGGCCGGCTATAGGGATGCTAATGTTAAGCAGCAGCATGAATGGTTGGGGGTATAAAAAGAGTAAAGAAAGCTTATATCAACATTTAATAAATGAAAAAACATGTGTTCTTCTTTCTGAGCTGTGGTATCTGGGCAGATTTAGCAATGTGGGTCCTTTATAGGTTTTTCCCTTGACCCAATGTTGCTTTATCAGCTGAGTCTGTATATGCTCTTTTGTAATCAGCAGCACTTACAGCAAACTGGATATTATTCTATTTCATCCTTTGCCTCTGCATTTAAAGGGGAAGTATGATAAGAACTGTAGGGCATGGCATGCTCCCCCTCCCAATAATAAAGTTATGGAATGTGCTTGCTGCATTCTGGTAATGGATTTCCTACACATAATCCAAGCTAAGTGTAGCTCTGCGTCCAGACAATATGTGAAAGATTAAAACACTCTTGTGATGAAAGTAGGAATGATGCCATGATTAGCTAACTGAAAATATAATCACTGGAAGCTTTCACGGAATTGCCACCCCCCTCGGGCCTCATGAGTCACCCCGTGCTGTGTGACAGGGCATGATATAGGGCGACGTGATGTCATTCTAGGTGGGTGCTTGCAGAATGGACTCTACAGCTACATAAAATCTGGTGCCTCCACCCTGTGGGATTTGGGAATAGACACAGGCTTCCCAACTAGAATAAAGTATCTTTATTTTCAAAATAAAGGCCATCTTGTATATCATTTATAGGATGATGACATGTGCATAGCTCCCAACTGTCCCATTTTTTGCGGGACAGTCACGATTTTGACAGCTCAACCTGCATTCCCGGATTGTTACTGAAATGTCCTGACTTTCTCTTTGATCTCCTGCAATAAACAGCCAAAAAAAGATACAAAGTTTCTAAAACTTAAATGGCTTTTGGCAGAGAGCCCAGAATACTTGGCAAGAGCACTTAGATACTTTTGTAACAATTTAAGAGAAGCAAAAAAAACCAATTGTAACAATTTAAGATAAGCAAAGAAACAATTGTAATTATTTAAGATAAGCAAAGAATCAATTGTAATTATTTAAGATAAGCAGGTCTCTTGGGGAAACTGTGACTTGCAGCTTAAAGGGCAATTCACCTTCATTAGCAAAACTGTAATAACATAAAAACCACAGAAATGTGTTCAAACTTTCATAACCTGCCAAATTTTGTAAAATGAACATGGTAATTAGGGGGTGTGGCCACAAAAATGGACATGGTCAAAAAATGTTGTCGCACTGCGCACTGTACCTCTTTCTATTTCCAAAATGTTGGGAGGTATGCACGGGGCCCATAATGCTTTGTAGCATACATGAGAAGTGGTTGACAGACTTTTTCATTCCAGACCCAACTGGAGGTCTGCCTGTTGGTCAGAGCTCATAACAAGATCACAGATATAGGAAGTGATGAATCAGGCATGGTTTTGTGGCTCAAAAACAAGGCATCCATCAACTCCATGTATGTATTGAGAGTGTAAGCTCTTCCTCTTAATTGTAACTGTTCTTATTTGTACACATATGGGATCCTTCATCCGTAACCCATTATCCAGAAAGCTCTTAATTATGGAAAGACCGTCTCTGATAGACTCCATTTCGTCCAAATTTTTTAAAATGATTTACTTTTTCTCTGTAATAATAAAACAGTAGCTTGTACTTGATCCCAACTAAGATATAATTAATCCTTATTGGAAGCAAAACCAGCCTATTGGATTTATTTAATGTTTACATGATTTTTTAGTAGACTTAAGGTATGAAGATCGAAATTACAGAAAGATCTGCTATCCGGAAAACCCCAGGTGCCGAGCATTCTGGATAAGAGATCCCATACCTGTATAATATTTTGTACTTATTATTTATTACTGTAATGACCCCCTATTTGTTGTAATAATTTATTGTTCTGCTGTTGTCACATTTGGCACCGTATATCCAGAACCCAAGCTAAGCTCCCTGGTCTCGGCTCTCACTTCTGCCTCTAACCGTCGCCTTTCACCTCGGGACAAGCCCTCGGCTAATTGGATGCCACCAGATCAATACTAGCAGTTTTCGCAAAAAAAATAATAATAAATCTCACTCTGATTTGCCATATGGCTGGTCTTGCAGGTATATCTAGTCAAAGAGGCATTCTCTCTAAAACTCACCGTAAGCCATTTAGGCTGAGCCCCCCCATCACCCCACCAAGTCACCTTAGAGCAGTGATCCCCAACCAGTAGCTCGTGAGCAACATGTTGGTCTCCAACCCATTGGATGTTGCTCTCAGGGGCTTCAAAGCAGTTGCTTATTTTTGAATTCCAAGCAAGAAAGCAAGTTTTAATTGCATAAAAACTAAGTATAGTGCCAAGTAGAGCCTCTTGTAGGCTGCCACTCCACATAGGGGATATCAAATAGCCAAGCCTAGCCCTTATTTGGCACCCCAGTAGATGTTTTCATGCTTGTGTTGCTCCCCAACTCTTTTTACATTTGAATGTGGCTCACGGTTTAAAAAGGTTGGGGATCCCTGCCTTAGAGGGACCAAATCAACAGTTTGTGAACGAATGCCTCCCATGGAATTAACCTGGAAATGTTACACTAATTCCATGCAAATGCTTCTCTTCCACTAGGGCCTTTCACTTGTCAGGTCGGTCCTTAACAGTTAGGACTTCACTATGCTACTGCAGACCTGCTCAGGGAGACTTGGTTCTCTACCAGCTGCTGTTGTGTTTGTCTTTCTCCTTTAACTCGTCTTGGTGCCCCTCCACATGCCAGCTTCAATTTGGGTTTCCTACCAGATCCTGGAGCTTCTCATTGGCTTCCTATTAATATCTTTACAAATTAGTTTGGGGCTGGCGTCCCAGTTACAGAATGTTCAAAGCTCCTCCTAATGAGGCAGATCTTGCGGCACACACAAAACATTAAGGCCTGGTTGATGTTTTAAGTTCAATAAGAGACTCCGGACAGGAATCTAAAGTCACGGAGGGGCAGTTTTGATGAGATTTCTGCCTGTGAGATAGAGGTGACACTGGAGAGCATTTAAGTGCATTGCCAGGGTTCAGGAGACATTGTGAATTAACGCCATGGAAAGATATTTGCCCTCATCATTTTTGAAGGCTATTTTTGTTTTTATTATTAATTCGAATATACATTTATATTTATCTCTCTGATAAACATACACTCCCTTAGCACTAAGCATAAAATATGGCTTTACTACAGCAAGTATTATGTCTTGGTAATACAGCTTCTAGAGCAGTGGATTGAATGGTCATCACTTTGTGCACCATGTTAGACTGCAAGCTTTTCTGGTCTCTCTGCAGCTATAAAATATGCAAGATTAGGTTAGAATATGGCAGTCCAAGAGAAAACATGACATCCACGTCTAAGCCTCACAAACAGTGGAGACAGTGGCAAATAGCATAGAGGTTACCTAGACTAATGTTATAAATAAGAAGGGCACCAATGGGAATATGCCAACATGGAGGCCCACCATGAGGCCCCTGGGAGATCCTCTGGTACTCCAGCAGGCCAGCCCAACCCTGGAACACAGATGTCGAATCAGCTGATTCCCAGCAGTCTACAGGCAATAACCCTACTTAAATAAAAGATTTTGGCATAACCAGTGGGGCAGGGGGGTCCATAATAGATGGGAGGATGGGAGGGAAAGAGTAATTCTATACCAGGAGCCTTCCAGTGTTTACCATTGCTGGAGGGGGTCTGCACTAGAAGAGACAAATTTCTGATTTTTAAAATTACCAGGAGTTGCTTTTTGCAGCCCCGTTTAACTTCTCAGTGTTGCCACCTGAGGTGAGTTTCTCAACTTGCCTCATGTTAGCAGTAGGGTTGCCACCCTTTAATAAAATTTGCACCGACCGGTGGTGGGGGCGGGAACAAAAGGTTGGGGCGTGGTGTAAAAGGGGCGGGTGTGATGTAAAAGGGGAGCGGAGACACATCACGCGATGACCAGAAGGAGTCAAGAAGGTACATTTTGATTGGGGCCGGGCCAAGGGCTTTTGTTAGGAGCAACTACATTGCCGGTAAATTTGTAATACCGGCCCAGGCCTTGGCAGGTGTTTTACCGGCTAGCAATCCTAGGTAGCAGTGGCCCTGGACCCCAAACAATTTTTTGCAGGGAAAATTATGTTATACCACTGGGTCTAGCTGCTGTGGAACGATATTTCACCCACATCACATACATCATCCGCAACAGCTTTCAGCGATATCTTGGTATTAGGCACTGTAATCCACCAAAATCAGGAAGGGGCCAAAACCATGAAATATGTTTTTTATGATTTATGACATAACCAGGAAGAAATTTGTGTTGGCAGAAAACCTAAAATGTCAACATGAGGTTGATACTGATTGGCTCTGTTTTTCTGAATTCTTTAAATTGGTGAATTAAAGAGTTGTTGGCAGAAGCCTAGATGGGTCTCAACAAGGGGGGTTAGGCTGGAATCTAGTAATGATCTAGTTAGTAACATGACTAAAACAGCAGACCAATAAATGGTTGCTAAGCAAGGTTGTATTTAGGTTCCTTCTACATGGGCACCTGAGGGCCAACCTGCTGCCCTAGGCATGGGCCCTTAGGTGCCAATATATTGGGTGCTATAAATTACTAGTCCTGGAGCAAACTTTGCACCACAGTATATGCCCCCTCCTTTTCTAGCTGCAAAGTGTTTCTATTTTTACCACGGCAATATATTCCAGTGCACCTCGACTTCCCTTTCTAGTCCGTTTTATGTGAAATCGCTAAATCATCTAAATTGTTACATTATGTTTACAAAAACAATCAAGGCAAACCAGTTACATTTTATTGTGCCTGAATTAGTCGTAGATGTCACAACACCCATTAAAGGAAATTCTAAAGCTCTCAGCTCTAAGCCCTGCTGAAGTATTTTTCTAAATGAACAGGAGCTACGAGCACAGCGGAGACAATCCACCTGAACCCCTACATTTTTTTTCCTACTGAAACTCCTGGCAGGTCAACAAAATTGCATCTGGTGGGTTTGACCGTCACAGGACTAGATAGGGTGTGAGGCTCACTTACTAAACTAAAAATGCAAAATTCAGATGCAAATTCATGCATAACTTGTACAAGATTTCCCATTCCAAATGAATCACTTGTGGCCCACGGCAACAATAAAAGTTTTTGCATGTGAAGAACTAAGTGAAAGACAGTTGTATGTGTAGATTCTATGAAACTGCTGGAAATAACAATTCTTCAAAGCAAGTGAGAATTCCAGGGCTCCCTTAGGTCATGTATTTGTACCTTGCATGAAATTGTATTCAATTCCGCAACTCAAGAAAATAGACTGAACCAATGCATTGGCACTAGGTGCAGGTTGTAAGAAGCAGGGTTGGAAGCCCATTGGCCAATCACAGGGCCAAAATGATGTCCTGATCACTGTTCCTTCAGATATTAATTGGGCAGATAGAGACTGTTTGTGGGTGGTTGGAAAAGTACTCCAATAACCAAAGGGCTGTAAGGTGGGCCACATATATGTTCAGTATGGATGCATTAAATCCAAAGGTTTGGTTGAATTCAGAACCCTCCGCCAAAGATTTGTCAGAATACCAAACTGAATTCAAACCCTAATTTTCTTTTCAAATTTTTGAACCCCCCCAGAAAAATGTATTACCTGCAGGTATAGGATCCATTATCCAGAAACCTGTTGTCCAGAAAACTCCCAATTATGGGGCGGCCGTCTCCATTGGATCCATTTTAATGAACTAATTCTAAATTGTCCAATTGGTACCTTGGATTTGTTCCAAACTAAGATTATTATTAGAGGAAAAACAATCATATTGGGTTTTTTAAATTTTTCAAATGATTTTTTAGCAGACTTATGGTATGGTGATCCAAATTACAAAGTGATATTATTCGGAAAACTCTAGGTCCCGAGCATTCTGGATCACAGGTCCCATACCTGTATCATTCCGTGGCCCAGTGCATTAAAATCACATTACTTTTAGGCTTTTCCATTTCTCCAGACACCAAGAATTTGGGCATATATCCTGCAAAAATGCTGAAATTTCTAACAAGGCTTGCCATGTGGATGGCATATTGCCCTGCTATACCTGCTGTCCCAGACTCTTTATACCTACAACTGCAGCTCAGTAGTGTCCCCATGTGCATGGTCCATAGCAGTCACCCCTACTTGGGCCCCTTGAAGGCCACTCTGAACTCAGCAGTCAAGTTACTGTTTCACCCCAATTCCAATAATACAGTAGTGATGCGCACAATTTCCAAATAAAACTTGGGAACAGTGTGTGCCAGATTGCCGTTATTAGTTTGGGGCTGGCGTCCCAGTTACAGAATGTTCAAAGCTTTTTCAGATTGCAGAACCCTTGGTTATGGAGCTGCTTCGGTAAACAAGCCGCTAAAGAGAATACTAAATATGGAGATGATGCCCGTTCCTCTCCTAATACAGAGTGGCACAGTGTAAGCGCCCTATGTCTGACAGTCTTAAACACATGGAAGAACCTCTTGATCTGATCACTTCAGAGGCTCCACCGTGACACATATCAGCTCTGCACAAATGATACATTCTGGTGCCTGATACATATTTATGTTGCTGGAGGGGCGGGAGGGCTGCAAAACAGAAGCAGCACAGCGTAGGCTTTTATGTCCATAACCCCACTGTTCATAATCCCTTCTGACAAATAACCGTCAGTAGCCAGCAGTACATCTAAGCAAAGCCGTCTTCAGGGGGAGACTACCCCTACTCCCAAAAAAGCCTTTATATAATATGGGAAAGTGAAAAGACTCCATTGCTTCCCAATGATTTATCTCTTTTAAGGGAAAGTGGCTGCAGCTATGGGATAGTGTGTGCAGTATGACAAGAGCAGGAGAGCACAAAGGGGTACAAAATCATGTCCCTCAAGTGTTTGGCCAGGGCCAGATTCATGATTTGGGTGCCCCTCTCAGTCCTGTGACTGCTCCTCACGCCTGCTCCCTGCTGTCAAATCTCCTGATCATCTCCAGTGCTTCTGAAAACATTTGGATGTGGTTGGGTGGCATGCCACCCTAAAATCTTGCTATCCTAGGTCCAGTATATATATGTTGCATTGCTTAGAATTACCATTTGCTTTCATTATGCAAAAAAAAAAAGTTTTTGGAGATCCATTTTAAAGCACAGTAAGTGTAGTGGTAGCCAGGGTCCACCAGGAGTGCAACTGTCAGGGTCCATCATACAAACTGAAGGGCCCTCTTCCCGGCTCCCAGCCTCAGCCAGGGGAGATCAGAGGGGGCAGTTTGGACAGGGGACTGGATCTGAGTTGGCGGAGCCCATCGTTTTTTTTCCCCAATGTTCCGCCAACTCAGTCCAACACTGCTGTCAGCCTCCTACATAATCTGTCAACCCCATCATAATCCATCAAACCCATCAATGTCTGATTTACCAAATCCCTTCCACTTACCAAACACACCTACCCCACCACAACTGCTCATATAACCCTTTGGCTGCACACTTGATCGCTAGCTCATTCTTCATTGCTCTCTTTCTCAGAACTGCGCTCCCCAATAGCACCCAAGGCAGGTGTCTCTGTTGCCAACCCTAGTTCCGACTCTGCTAGGGCTCATTAACTAAAGAATAAACTACAGTATATAACCCCTTAGAGCTCATTTAATTCAGAGACAATCGCAAGGACTGGAATGTCCTTCAGCAGTCTGGTTGCTAGGGTCCAAATTACCCTAGCATCCATGCATCGACTCAAATAAAAGACTGGAATATAATTAGGAGAAAGCCTGAATAGAAAAATGAGTAATGAAAAGTAGCAATAATAATATGTTTGTAGCCTTACAGAGCATTTGTTTTTAGAAGGGGGTCAGTGACCCCCATTTGAAGGCTGGAAAAAGTCAGAAAAAGAAGGCAAATAGCTCTAAAAAATATTAATGAAGACTAAATGAAAAGTTGCTTAGAATTGGCTATTCTATAGCATACTAAAAGTTAACTTAAAGTTGAGCCAGCCCTTTCAGATGGGACTGTTGGGCAACCCTGCCTGCCTAAGGTGCCAGGACAAAGAAGCCTCTTTTCTTCACTGTATCTGGTTATGCCAAGCTATCCAACCCTTATGGTTGCAAGTATATGACAACTGGCACCAACCAATCACATAAAAATTGAAGCCAAACCTTAAATGGGCCATTTTCAGTAAAATCAAGGGGGGACAACAAGTAACCAAAGCCAACAAAGTACTGGCCGAAAGATTGGCAGCAGTAGCCAGAAAGGCCACACATTTTTTGACACCTGGTCCACATACATTTTCAATCTCCCCTCTGAGAGGCCATTGACAGCAGAAACATTCCAATACACAACTTGTTACGATCGAGAAAGTCTTAGGGGCACTAATTCCCTGCTATACCTTGGACCCTAGCTAACTGTAACTGCCTCCTCCAGGATTAGGGTTGCCACTTATTTGCCGTAAGAAAACCGGATAGTGGGTGGTGATGTTACACAGGGGCAGGGTGATGACATAACTGGGCAGTGAATAGGGTGGAGCAGGAGGAGAAATGGGTCAGGTGGGCAGGAATTTGGGAAGAGTAGGCGGGGGGAATGGGCAGGGAATAGGTGGGCCTAAACATACAGTATAAGGGGTTATTTTTATGGACAAGTCAAATACCGGTTGGGTGACAACCACACCCAGGAGCCCTCACATTACAGATAACAGGTATTTTTCCAGAGAACTATATCTAGGGTTGGTGACTACAAGCATCGCAGGTTAAGGCTAGTTCTGTTATTTTGTGTTCTTTTAATTGTTTTATCTTTTATATTCGTTTATGGGATTCCTTTTATTATCTACATACGGAAGTGGGGCACACCCAAATGTGTGATTGCCAGCTACCTCTCCCTTTATAAACTCTTTACTCCTGCAATAGACCTCATTTTATTAATAAACCTGTTTCATGAAGCACGGCTTTTGGACTGAAGAAAGAACTGGAAAAACCTTTATTGATACATTGGCAGCATCCTTTGTCATAACAACTGTTAATGTTGATGTATGGAATCCTTTTGTTACGAGAAACTCAAATAAAAACTTTGAAAAAAAATCCCAAATAATAAAAAAACTATTGCAAATACTGTAGTCTCAGAATATAACTCTTTACATTAAACTACCCGTGTTAATTTAAAGGAGAACAACCCCTTTAAGGTCTGACAGGAGTTCCTACAGATATTAGTTTTGTTTCTTCTGTTTCTTTGTTAGGTATTTATAAACATTTAAACCAAACTAAGTTTAAGCTATTGCCCCATCCCTTCCAGGCTTCAGTGTGCCAGCCTTGCCACATAATCAATTAGAGCTTTGTACCAATGTGCCAGAACATGATTCAACCCATTCTGTAAACCAGGGATCCCCAACCTTTTGAAGCCGTGAGCAACATTCAGAAGTAAAAGGATTTGGGGAGCAACACTAGCGTGAAAAATATTCTTGGGGTGCCAAATAAGGGCTGTGATTGGCCATTTGGTAGCACCTATATGGATTGTCAACCTACATTGAGACTCTGTTTGGCAGTACATCTGGTTTTTATACAACCAAAACTTGCCTCCAAGCCTGGAATTCAAAAATAATCACCTGCTTTGAGGCCACTGGGAGCAACATCCAAGGGGTTGGAGAGCAACATGTTACTCACGAGCTACTGGTTGGGGACCACTGCTGTAAACTCTGTTACAGCCGATGAGACTAATGGCTTCCAGGGCCCATCTGCTGCTGTGAAATAAGGTGTATTTTGTAATAAATTGGAATATTTATCAAATTAGTCCCCATGATCATATTTAGATCTTAATGATTTCTCTAGAAATAAGATGAATTTTCACCTGCCACTGGAAATGTTTTCTTATTAGCTCTGTCAGCTGGGAAGAGAGGTGCACAAGCATTTCTGAATCAACTCAATATTCTCTCTGCAAACAAGTGTTTCTCTCTTTCTTCCACCTCTACTAGTGCAACCCTTCTCTCTTCCACTTACACTAGTGCAACTCTTCTCTCTTCCACTTACACTAGTGCAGATGTTCTCTCTTCCACTTCTACTACTGCAACCTTTGTCTCTTCCACTTACACTAGTGCAACTCTTCTATCTTCCACTTACACTAGTGCAGATGTTCTCTCTTACACTAGTGCAAGCTTTCTCTCTTCCACTTACACTAGTGCAACTTTTCTCTCTTCCACTTCCACTACTGCAACCTTTCTCTCTTCCACTTACACTAGTGCATCCCTTTTCTCTTCCACTTACACTAGTGCAACTCTTCTATCTTCCACTTACACTAGTGCAACTCTTCTGTCTTCCACTTACACCAGTGCAGCTGTTCTCTCTTCCACTACTGCAACCTTTCTCTCTTTCACTTACACTAGTGCAACCCTTTTCTCTTCCACTTACACTAGTGCAACTCTTCTATCTTCCACTTACACTAGTGCAACTCTTCCATCTTCTTCTTACACTAGTGCAGCTGTTCTCTCTTCCACTACTGCAACCTTTCTCTCTTCCACTTACGCTAGTGCAACCCTTCTATCTTCCACTAAAGTTGGCCATAGATGCAAAAATCTGATTGTTGGAATCCTTGAATGATCGGACTTCCCCATCTCCCAACCTGCCACTAACCATTCAGATCATCGTCCGATTGGCAATACATGCAGAGATATTATCGGCAGTCGACAGAAATCTTTAACGACAAAACGACCAATCTCAGCCAGACAAGAAATGTCGGGACTCTCCACACATGGTCCGAAAATCATACGAAGCCTCGATTCGTACAATCGGATCTTTGCGTCTATCTATGGCCAGCTTTACACTAGTGCAACTTTTCTCTCTCCCACTTACACTACTGCAACCTTTCTCTCTTCCACTTACACTAGTGCAACTTTTCTCTCTTTCACTTACACTAGAGCAGGGATCCCCAACCTTTTGAACCCGTGAGCAACATTCAGAAGTAAAATGAGTTGGGGAGCAACACTAGCAGGAAAAATGTTCTTGGGCTGCCAAATAAGTGCTGTGATTGGCCATTTGGTAGCCCCTATGTGGATAGTCAACCTACATTGAGATTCTGTTTGGCAGTGCACCTGGTTTTCATGAAACCAAAACTTGCCTCCAGGCCTGGAATTCAAAAATAATCACCTGCTTTTAGGCCACTGGGAGCAACATCCAAAGGGGTTGGAGAGCAACATGTTACTCACGAGCTACTGGTTTGGGATCACTGCACTAGTGCAACCCTTCTCTCTTTTCCACCTATACTAATGCAAACCTTGTATCTTTAAAGTGGACCCGTCACCCAGACACAAAAATCTGTATAATAAAAGTCTTTTTTTAAAATTAAACATGAAATCCAATTTCAATTTTTTATTAAAGCATTCATAGCTGTTGTAAACTCATTTTATAAATCTCAGCTGTCAATCAAATATTGTCTGCCCCGCCTCTATGCCTAGGCATAGTGGCGGGCAGACAATTGCTTTCAGTTTCCATTCAGCACTTCCTAGATGTCACTGCTCTCCCCACATTCCTCCGTTTTCTTTACCATTTAATTGTGTAACCAGGGCATGGGGATGGACATCAGGTCCCCCATTCTGGTGCACAAACAAGATTCTGAGATGATACAAGGCTTGTCTTAATAACAGTGTCCACAAAATGGCTCCTGCCTGTTTGTTATAATTATGAATTCCCAGACTGAAGGAAACAAGATTCAAATAATTTATATAGTGTAATTAAAGTTCATTTTGCTTGACTAATGTGATAAAATAGGATTTTAAATCATTTTTTTGGGTGATGGGTCCACTTTAACTTACAGTAGTGCAACCCTTTTCACCTACACTTATACAACCCTTCTCTTTTCCAGCTGTGCCACCTTTGTCTTTCCCACTTATACTAATGCAAACCTTGTCTCTTGAGCAACCCCGGTGTCTTTGGCATTTACACTGGTGAAACCCTAATCTCCTCCACTTACACAAGTGCAGCCCTTTCTCTTTGCCAAGCTTTGTCTCTTCCACTTATACTGTTAAGTCGAATTTTTATTTTTATTCAGCCAAATCCAAAGTGCTTTAGACTCCAGCAAAAAAACTGAAATAAATAGAACTGCTCATCTCTACAAAGTAACTGACTAACAGAATATCTACGTGATACAGAAATGTGCCAGGCTTTAACTATTTTTTAGGTGATAATTTCCATTTAGTTACAACTGAAAAGAGAATAGAAAAGTACTTAAAATGGGCATGTTCTTCGGCGTCGCTCTCCAAGCACAACCTCTAAGATAATTCCTTTACTGTAACATTCCTATTAATCTTGGTATCCGCGCTAAAGAGGTTACAATGTTTTACCTCTCAGAGAATGACAGTGATAAACCTGGAACTCTCAGCTCTGGTGCTTATGTATGAGAAACCAAGATATTCTGCCACTTACTAGAATGTAATAGGTTGTACTTACAGACCTTAGCCCAGGGTTCTATTATACTAAAGTCTATATTATTGCAATTCTGTTTTCTTCACCATTAAGAACTATTCAGTTTCTCCAAATTATTTTTAAAATGTTTTATTTATTATTTGTAGAGGTATGGAACCTGTTGTCCAGAATTCTCAGGATCTGGGTTTTTCTGGATAAGGGATCTTTCTGTACTTTGGATCTTCATACCTTAAATCTACTTGAAAACCATTTAAACATTAAATAAACCCAATAGGCTGGTTCAGTTTCCAATAATGATTAATTATAAATAATAATAATCTAATGATAATCTCAGTTTGTATCAAGTACAAGGTTCTATTTTATTATTACGGAGAAAAAGTAAACCATTTATAAAAATTTGGACTATTTGAATAATATGGAGTTTATGGGAGTTGGTCTGCCCATAATTTGGAACTTTATGGATAATGAGTTTTCTAGATAAAAGATCCAATACCGCTTATATGTTGGAAACTTTTGTTAATTTCCCATAAATTCCATCTATAATGTTCCACCAACATCCCTGCATATTACAGTTTCCCCACTTCTCCCCATATTACATCAAATAACTTTTACAGTCTTCCTGAAACTGAACTCACTGTACAATTAGGGGATCTGTTGTCCAGAATTGGGACATGGGGTTTTCTGCATATGGGATCTCTTTCTGGAATTTGGATCTCCATACCTTAAGGATACTAAAAATCATTTGCACTTTAATAGACCCAACAGGGTTAGGTATATGCAAATATGGGTTATGCAGCTTAGCTAGGGCTAAGCTGCATAACCCAAAGTGTATTTTTTAAAAATTAGGGATATTTGATTGAAATGGACTCTATGGCAAATGTCTGGATAGCAGGTTTCTGGATAAGGGATCCCATACCTGCACCAGCGGAAACAGTTAACAGCCCTATAACAGTAAAGCTTCAGGCCTTCAAAACTGTCCCCATCTTTGATCTTTCTTTGAGTGTCAGTGGCTCTGCACATGCTCAGTATGTTCTGGGCTGTTGTTGAGAAGCTAAGTTTGGGGATTGTAGTAAATCATCTAGCAGGGTCTGTCCCTAGGCCTAGTCAACTGACAACTGCCCAGAGCATGTCCAGGGAATCAGTAGAAAAGGAGATAGGGAGCTACTGGGGCATCTTTGGAGGCAAAGATCTTTCCTGCTAAAGGTTTGTGCTTGCCTTGGGCTGGAAAAGAAGCCAGAAACATAAACTTGTAGCATTTTAGCCTACTTTTTGTTTACCTCTATTTCTCTTTAATGTGACTTCCAGAATGCGCCTCTATACTGTATATTAGAATAAGTTACAGCTGTAATGCTTGGATTGTTTGTCCATATATTGCAATATATATATAATATCTGGCCAGTCCTACGCTCAATTTTATCTGATTCATTAAGAATTCTATTGCTTCATTATACATTTTACAAAGGGACTAAGTTTTACCTGCAACTTACTAGCTGCTTTCAAAGTAAAACTCGCAAACTTGGCTGCCCTTTTATTAGACACCAGTGGGATCACCTGACTATAGCTGGGAAGGGTGGGAGCTACAACATGGAGCTGGTCACTGCTCCTGTATAACTATAACAAACAAGGGAAAGTTGTGCTCACCACTAATTTTTAAAACCATTAGGCGGGGGTGCAATGAGGGTGTGACCACAAAATACATATAGACAAATACAAGAGTCCTCTGCACTCAACCCATTATCAATATATTTAAGACAGAGACATTTTGTGCATACTGCTACTGAAAAATGTTGTAGCTCCCACCCTTCCCAGCTATAGTCAGGTGATCCCACTGGTGTCTAATAAAAGGGTAGGGATGTAGCGAACGTCGGAAAAAATGTTCGCGAACGTCCGGACAAAAATGCGAACGGTTCGCGAACGTTGCGAACCCCATAGACTTCAATGGGAAGGCGAATTTTAAAAGCTAGAAAAGACATTTCTGGCCAGAAAAATGATTTTAAAGTTGTTTAAAGGGTGCAACGACCTGGACAGTGGCATGCCAGAGGGGGATCAAGGGCAAATATGTTTCTAAAAAATCCATTGTTGACACAGCGCTGCGTTTTGTGCTGTAAAGGGCAGAAATCACACTACGTCACTCAGGTGGTGTTTCTGGAGACGGTATTATTATTGATATTTAGACAGAATGTGAAAAAGCTCACACAGCTAGGTGGCAGTGGTTTGAAGAACAGATGCAGATGAGAGATCAGCAGCAGGACAGACAGCTGCCCACAGCAGCTACATACAGAGCACTGCAGTAGAAGGTAGATTACTAGCCAGCAAAGCTACCTAACCTAAAATGTCCCTCAAATCCCTGCAGAGTTCTGTCCCTACAATACAGAGCAGTATCAAGTAGATTACTAGCCAGCAAAGTTACTATCAACTGTCCCTCAAATCACTAACAGCTCTCTCCCTACACTAGCTCTTCCAAGCACACACAGGCAGAATGAAAAAACGCTGCAGGGCTTCAGTTTATATATGGAAGGGGAGTGGTCCAGGGGGTGCGGGGGTGGTCCAGGAGGGAGAGCTTCCTGATTGGCTGCCATGTATCTGCTGGTCTGGGGGAGAAATGGCAAAAAAAAGCGCCAGCTAAGGCGAACCCAAATTGGCGAACGTTGCGTTACGTTCGCGAACATTCGGCGGACGCGAACGGTCGATGTTCGCGCGAACAAGTTCGCCGGCGAACATTCCGCGACATCCCTATAAAAGGGCAGCCAAGTTTGGGAGTTTTACTTTGAAAGCAGCTAGTAAGTTGCAGGTGAAACTAAGTCCCTGTGTAAAATGTATAATTAAGCAATAGAATTCTTAATGAATCAGATGCAAGTTGAGTGTAGGACTGGCCAGATATGGGATGACTTTGACGTAGTTGGCCAGCTTAAATATATTGCAATATATGGACAAACAATCCCTGTGTTGTTTAAAGGGTAAGGCATTTTTCAGTAGCAGTATGCACAAAATGTCTCTGTCTTAAATATATTGATATTGGGTTGAGTGCAGAGGACTCTGGTATTTGTCTATATGTATTTTGTGGGCACAGCCTCATTGCACTAATGGTTTTAAAAATCAGTGGTGAGCACAACTTTCCCTTGTTTGTTACAGCTGTAATGCTTTGCCAATTCTGAATAATGACTCTATGGCCATTATTATTCTTCTTACAACTTCCCAACAATTGTAGTATTTCATCCTTCCAAACTGCGTCTGCAATGTCCTTCTGTTTAACATAATTGCTCTCAACCTTTGTGATGCTTCTCCATGTTTGCACAGTGCTCCTAAATCATCCATAAGCCCCAATAAGGTTACTCTTACTTTCATAATATTGACCCATTCTGCCTAATAGTTTTACCCCTTACACCTTACCCCTAACTGGTAATGCAGCTGTATCTTCCATAGGCTTCATAATGCCTCCACCAAATCCCAGAAAACTTTTCCTCACCCCCCTTCTGTTCTTTAAAGGAGAACTAAACCCTAAAAATGAATAGGGCTTAAAACACATGTTTTACATACTGAACTTATTTCACCAGCCTAAAGTTTCAGTTTTTTTCAGCCTTATATTGTGACATTTCTATTCTATGTGTACTGTATATTGTGAGTGGGTCCCTAAGCTCAGTAAGTGACAGCAGCACAGAGCATGTGCAGTGAATCAGCAGAAAAGAAGATGGGGAGCTACTGGGGCATCTTTGGAGAGACAGATCTTTACTGCTAAAGGGCTGTGGTTGCCTTGGGCTGGTACAGAAGCACAAAACATAATGTACAACATTTCTAACCTACTTTTTTAGTTTAACTTTCCTTGTCCTTTAACCACCAATATGTCACATCTCCTAGCCTCACTTCACTCCCCCGCTTGACTTTCACGCCATGTAGTTCTACTATACAATAACTCTCAAGAAGTGAAATTAAGAGATGCTACACAGAAGTTTATACTTTAAAACAACTTGAGAGAGTGTATAGACCCTGAAACCCTATAATAACAACATTGTGAATGTGTAACTGAATCTTCTCCAACGACCCTTATTGCTAAAACAAAATAAAAACACTTCCACACAGGGGACATGAAGGTATAACTTCCAGTTTTATTACATTTCACAAAGAAAACTTATAAAGAATAAGTTAAGTTTAATATGATCTGGTTTTATCCCAGATCTTTTACCTTCTTTCTGTTCTTAACTCTTCACCCACTATATATACTCTATTGTCAAATCCATGTCTTGCAATCATTAAGAAGTTCTAGCACAGAAAGGATTTAATGATTTGAGCAAGTGAAGTATTGGGAACATAGAGACCTCCCTGCGGCTACTTCATTTCTGCAGAAGCGAAATATTCTGCTCTGTGCAAAGTGTTCGGTATTTCCGTAGAAGCATTTGTTTTAGTTAGTAGTGTATTTGGCACACAATTGGATTTGTATCATGGATCATCTAAAGTGGTGTTTACTAGACTTTTTCAGTTCAAGCCCGGCTTGGAAGTCCAGGCTTTGGGCATGTCACCTCCTTATACTAAATCAGTGTTAGACATATAAGAACATATTGGTAGTGATGAGCGTAACGGAAAAAAATTTGCGAAACGCAGTTGGCGTTTTTACTTCTGGTGACTTTTTTTGTCCAAATGCATTAGGGTGGTGGCAGATGGGGAGATTAGTCACCCAGCAACAAATCTTCTCTACTTCGGCAAGAATATAAATCACTGGCGGGATGGCATACAATCAATTGGATTTCCAAAGTCGCCCGAAGTTTCCTCCCCCCCGTAAGAAAAGCTGTACAATGATTTCTATAAATGGTAAAAACAGTTCTGGTAACAGGGTGAGTGCACAGTTCCTGGAATATGTTTCCCAATCTTACCGGTTTCCAGGGTAGGAATGGTGTAAGCCTTGTGGTCTATCTCTACCAACTGTAGACAGAGAGATCATGCAGTTTGTTGACCAACCTGTTGTGGAAACCCTGGAGCTACTGCCATGGTCAGGGTGGCACAGATTCAGGGTTCCCAAAATCAATAGGTACAGTTGGGTACTCTTCATCAGAAGCCATGTTGGCAACTATGTGCATTCCTCCCAACTGCCCTGTTTTCTGTGGGACAGTCCCGATTTTGACAGCTCAGCCCTCTGTCCTGAATTTTTATTAAAAACGTCCTAAGTTTCTATTTGTTCTCCTGCACTGACACCAGAAAAAGATACCACATTTCTGAAACTTAATTAGAATAATTTCTAATAATTTGGCAGAGAGCCCGGGAACACTCAGCACCTGCACTGAGATACATTTATAACAACTGAAGATAGGCAAAGAAACAATTGTAACTATTTAAGATAAATAGTTCGCTTAGGAGGATTGATTCACAGTTTAAAGAGGTTGTTCACCTTTAAATTAACTGTTAGCATGATGTAGAGCAGTGATCCCCAACCAGTAGCTCATGAACAACATGTTGCTCTCCAACCCCTTGGATGTTGCTCCCAGTGGCCTCAAAGCAGGTGCTTGTTTTGAATTCCAGGCTTGGAGGCAAGTTTTGGTTGTATAAAAACCAAAAGAGAGTCTCAATGTAGGTTGACAATGTACATTGTCAAAAAAATGGCCAATCACAGCACTTATTTGGCACCCCAGGAACATTTTTCATGCTTGTGTTGCTCCCCAACTCCTTTTACTTCTGAATGTTGCTCACGGGTTGTAAAGGTTGGGGATCCCTGATGTAGAGAGTGATATTCTGAGACAATTTGCAATCGGTTTTCATTTATTATTATTTGTGATTTTTGAGTTATTTAGCTTTTTATTCAGCAGCTCTTTGGCAATCTGGTTGTTAGGGTCCAAATTACCCTGGCAACCATGCATTGATACGAATAGGGACTGGAATATGAATAAGAGAAGCCTGAATAGAAAGATGAGCAATAAAAAAAAGTAGCAATAACAATATGGGGGTTATTTACTAAAATCTGAATGCAAAAATCATGAAAAAATCATGATTTTTTTTTATAAAATCGGATTTTTTAAAAATCACAAATTTTTCAGAATGTATTAAACCCAGAGGATGGAAAAGTCTGAATCAGAAAATCAAGCATCTCAGACCTGTCGAGGTTGCATATAAGTCAATGGGAGAAGTCGCAATGATTTTTTGATGTGCGCTGTGTTTTGTGCAATACCCCAACGTTTTCGGAGTTTTTGGGCAAAAATCAGATTTTTTGGGTGTAAAATTAAAAAAAATCTTGAAAATTAAATTTTTTATCCTGCAAAGCAAATTTTCGGGAAAAACCCGAGCGGATTTGATCAGTGTTTGTAGAAAAAAATAATGAGATAAATTCAGACTTTGATAAATAACCCCTTATATGTGTGGCCTTACAGAGCATTTGTTTTTCTAACATATTAAACATTAAGATAAAGGTAAACCACCCCTTTAAAGGGCAATTTGAGCTTCATTAGCACAATTGTTATAACACATAAAACATGGCCCTAAAATTTCCTTAAATGTGTTCAAATTTTCATAACCTGCCAAATTTAGTAAAATAGATGTGGTAATTAGGGGGTGGGGCCATAAAATGGGTGTGGTCAACACATTTCCGCTGCACCTGATCTGTTTGCCCCTCTTTTCATTTTTCAATTGTTGGGAGGTATGCATGTGAAAATGCAAGACTGTGTTTTTTGAATGAAAGAATTGCTTCAATATCTATTTTCCCCTTGGGTCCATTTTAGGGAAGCAGCCCATGTGAGTGCATTTGTATATAGGACCCCCTCTATTGGACAAAGATGAAGATTACGACTTGAACTTCCAGAATAAGAAAATATATACCCCTCACTGTGTATCAATTTAATTTGCAACAAATCATACAAATTCCCCTTTCTTCCATAAAAAGGTAGAAATTTATTGTAAAACGTAACCCTTCTGGCAAATTGGGAAATAAAGGTGATGGATAGCTTTGTGCTGCTCGGCGCATCTGCTTGACTTGTGTTTGTTTCTTAAAAGAAATACATAGGGTGACATCTGTGCATAACAAGGGTTGGCTTGTCTTCAATTTCGACTTTCTTGGCTCTGAATCGTCCGCACTAAAGTGTTAAGTCGCTGTTTATTCCAAATGTAATTGAGACTGGAAACGGTTTAGCCCAAACTTCAGCACATAACATGTTCCCATATGTCAAGGAAATGGCCTTATCTTTGTCCCTGAAATGAAAACTATTCCAAGTATTTTGTATGTCTGTAAAACTGGAATGCCAATGGCTGATATATGGCTACCGGAGAGCAGCCGTGTTTACCAAGGTTTGTTTGGTTTTCATTTCACACACGCAGAGCTCCTCCAAGTTCCATGCAAGAAGGATATTTAGACGGTTGAGTGTTTAAAGGAAAACTATACCCCTGGAAAAAAGTAGGTCTCAATTAAAGATATATTGCATGAAACAGTTCATATATAAAACCCTGCTTCATCTAAATAAACCATTTTCTTAATAATATACTTTTTTAGTAGTATGTGCCATTGGGTAATCCTAAATAGAAAATTGCCATTTTAAAGAATAAGAGCAGCCCCCTGGGATCCTACAATTCTTGATGTACGCAAAAAAACCAAACATGTTAGGTCACATGAGCCAATTAAATTCTGTCCCACGCTTTCTCTTGTCACAGTTAGAGCTACAGTATTTCTGGTCAGGTGGTGATGAGTGAATCTGTCTCATTTCGCTTCGACAAAAAATTTGCAAAACTGCTAAGAAATTTCGAAACGCATTTTATGTTAACGGAAGTAAAAAAAAAAACATTTCCGTGCGACAACTCCAAATGCATTAAAGTCAATGGCCATTTTTTCTTATGGCGACTTTTTTGTCATGGTGGATGTTGCTGCAGCTTTTGCAGGATCCATGCCTGCTGAAAAAAAATGCTAATTACTACTTTCAGGTGCTCTCTGAGGCAGCATAGAGACCATCACAACATGGCAACCCAAGGTAAAAGATGTAAAAGGGCAATAAGTACTGATATCTATATTCCAGTTTGGGAAATATTTTTAATAGGCTATTTAATATGATATAAACTCTCTGTTGCTAAAGTATTCATTTTGGGAGAATAGTTTCTTTTAAGGAATCTATAAATGGAGTAGAATAAATTGAATTGCAATGTGCTGTAGTCTCTTCATATTGCTAAGTATGCACTGGAAGGAAATCTAACAGTGCCCATACACTGGCCAATACACTAAAGGTGGCCATAGACGTAACAATTACAATCTTTCTTGGAAAAGATCTTTCCAAGAAAGATTGTTTGTTTCTATACCCATGTGTAGAGCTGTATTGTCAGATATACAGGTAGAAACAATAGAATTTTACCTGTATCTGCAGGCAGCAATAACAAAGGCCGATGTTTGGGTGCCTTCAAAGGCACCCTGAAAATTTTCCATCCAACCTGATCGACGAGCCGACCGAAATCCAAGTCTTCTGCCAATATCAGTCGGCTCATTTTCCACCATAGGCGCACCGATATATCATACGAAAAAATTTTCATACAATATGACCTGTGCATCTATGGCCACCTTTAGGTGTCCACTTGATTCTCCCTTTGGCCAAACAGGCCATACCATACAAGGGCCAGTACACATGTAAGGCTACTTTTATATTGTTCCATTTCTTAGGGTTGACCACCCAATGGATCGTAACAGCAGCAGTAGCTGACAGATAGAAATTTTTCACTGGGACAGATAATCCTTGATCCACCTTGACTGCAGCATCATCTAAGGGTGGTGACACACGCTAAGATTCTGGGAAACTCAAGAGGAAACTTCGGACGACTTCGAAAAACAAAGCACTCCAAGAGCTATCCAGCCATCGATTTACATTTTAGCCTGTGAGAAGGCTTTTCAAGGAGATTAATCGCCCAAAGAAGAGGCGATTTGTCGCTGGGCGACTAAATCTCCCCGAATTTTAGCGTGTATCACCACCCTAAACGGCAGCACAACTTGCAATCATACACAGATAGACAGGCTATATGGTTGATATCCAGTGTTGTAACTTGGCCCCAGGGCCAGATTTACATAGTGGGTGCCCCTAGGCCCACTGCCGTTCGTCGCCCCTGTCCCCTCCCCTTCATTCGTGCAAATTTTCATAATCTGGACTGGAGCAATGGCGCATGGGAAATTAAAAAAATGATTGTATCTCCAGCGCATCTTCAGTGTTTTTGAACCAATGTGGGTGTGGTTGGGCAGCATGCCACCCCCTAAAATCCTGCCGCCCTAGGCCCGGGCCTTGGTGGCCTTTCCACAAATCCGGGCCTGCTTGGCCCCCTGCAAAATGATCATTAGATCAACTCAATATTATGCCACCACATCCCCTGTACTTCTGGGCCACACTTTTCTAGGGCCAAGCGATCAGATTACAACTATGGGAATTGGGCGAGAACCACATTAACTAGTCAATGCGGTCCTGGATGGCAGGGAAATTCAAACCTGGCCTATTTTTGGCCAGACATCGATCGGGGAGGCCCACTGGAAGGCCCCATACATACAACTGAAGCTGACACATTCTTGTTCCTAATTAATATTATTTGAATATGCAAAGGTTTGGATTTCAGTCAAGGATTTGTTATACAGATATGGGATATGTTATCCAGACCTGAGTTTTTCTGGATAAGGGATATTTAAATAATTTGGATCTCCATACGTTGATTCTACTAAAAAAAAGGAAATCATTTTTAAAAATTATTTGGTTAACATTGAGTCTATTGGAGATGGCCTCCTGTAATTAGGTGCTTTCTGGATAATGGGTTTCCAGATAACAGAACCCGTATCTATACAACCAAATGATGGATTGTCAACATTGCTAGAAAAGTGAGAGAAATTGCAAGTTTTCTCCAACAGTCCAAAAACATAATAAGTTTAGTAGCAGATTGTAAGCTTAATTGGGGGGTAAGGACTAATATGAGTGACTAAGTGAAGCACTGCATTGTATGTTGGGTCTGTATAATGATAATAATAATAATACTATATATGGGAATGAAAATGGCATAAAACAGTGAGATTACCAGGGAGAGTATTTATTGCTGCCAAGAAAAGACTTGCATAGTATAATGGGTAGGCATGTGCTGGTATCTCCAAGTCTTTCCATCACAGGAGTTTTCCCCTGAGACGACTGCAGAGATCAAACACCTTGGGTGACATTGCTCTAACAGCAGCTAAAGACAAAACACAACCTCGGCCCCAGATATAAAAAGCAAGGGTAGTTATGGGAAACAATCACTGACACTTATTACATACTTGAGTAGACACAAATACAGACTCTTGACATTGAAATGAAAATTTTGCTCCAGATTGCTGTAGGAAAAACAACATAAATCTCGTGCTCCCTACGGATATGAAAATATTTGCATACTGGGGATAAAGCAGCAAAAAGAAACCACCATAACTTGAATTGCCATGTTCATAGTTTAATAGTAAGTTAGGTTAAAAAAAGACACACATCCATTAAGTTTAACCTTTTAACTCTATTTATAACCTGCATTATTGCTACTTGATCCAGAGGAAAGCAAAAAACCCAATTTAAAGCCTCTCCAAAAATTCCTTCCTGGACTCCAAGATGGAAATCGGACCAGTCCCTGGATCAACTTGTACTATGAGCTATCTCCCATAACCCTGTATTCCCTCACTTGCTAAAAGCCATCCAACCCCTTCTTAAAGCTATCTAATGTATCAGCCTGTACCACTGATTCAGGGAGAGAATTCCACATCTTCACAGCTCTCACTGTAAAAAAAACGGTTCCAAATATTTAGATGGAACCTCCTGTCTTCTTATTGGAATGGGTACCCATGTGTCAGCTGGAAAGACCTACTGGTAAATAAAGCATTAGAGAGATTGTTATATGATCCCCTTATATCTTTATACATAGTTATCATTTTGCACCTCAAGCTCCTCTTCTCCAGCGTGAAAAAAACTCCAACATAGCCAGTCTTTCCTCATAGCTAAGATTTTCCATACCTTTTACCAGCTTCTCTGCACCCCCTTTAATTCAATAATGTCCTGTTTGAGTGATGGAGACCAAAACTGCATATTTTAGATGGGGCCTTCCCAGATCTCTATACAGTGTAAGAATTACCCCACCCCTTCCGTGACTTTATGCCCCTTTTAATAGAGCTCAAGACCTTATTTGCCCTTGATGCTGCTGACTGGCATTGCTTGCTACAGCCAAGTTTATCATCTACAAGGACTCCAAGGTCCTTTTCCATAATGGATTTGCCTAGTGCAGTCCCATTAAGGGTATAAGAGACTTGGATATTTTTACATCCCAGGTGCATGACTTTACATTTATCAACATTGAATCTCATTTGCCACTTAGCTGCCCAGATTGCCAGTTTGTCAAGATCATGTTGCAAGGATGCCACATCCTGGATGGAATTAATTAGGCTGGATAGTTTTGTGTCATCTGCAAACACTGATACATTACTAACAATACCCTCCTCTAAGTCATTAATGAACAAGTTAAATAAAAGTGGACCCAATACAGAGCCCTGAGGGACCCCACTAAGAACCTTGCTCCAAGTAGAGAATGTCCCATTAACAACCACCCTCTGCACCCAAACCTGTAGTTTCTCTAGTACCTCTAGTTTCCTATACAATTGCAAACAACTTATTTAAGCCCAACAGACCTTAGTTTAGAAAGCAGTTGTTTCTGGGGCACGGTATCAAACACTTTGGCAAAATCCAAATAGATCACATCTACTGCTCCCCCGCTGTCCAACATCTTACCTCGTCAAAAAAATCAATCAAATTTGTTACATGATCTATCCTTCACAAAGCCATGCTGATTGCTGTTCATAATGCCATTCACTAGGACAGCATTTTGAGTGTGAAACATTAACAAGCCTTCAAATAATTTGCCCACCTGGGGTGTATGCCATCTGGACCTGGCGCCTTGTACACATTCATTTTTATTAAAGCTTTATGAACCATATCCTGAGTCAGGCACTTACTAGATTGAGCTGAGCCAACAGTGTATCTATGAAGAGAGCCTGGGAACTCTGACTCTTCTGTTGTACAGGAATAAATTGAGAACAGTAATGATTTAATATCATTTTAAATGACAACCATTGTTGTTCTGTTTTTTTAGCAGAAAACATAATACCCCAGTCAGTGCTCTGAAGGGAAGCCCTTAAGGCACTACAATTTGATTTTCTGAAATTCAGGGTTTTTGTTGCCTCAGTGTTTACTTGTTTTTTTGCACCAGACATTAAATGAGATCACATTAGTCAACACAAAGTGATAAACAGCAGTGTTAGGGGCCTATCGGCTCCTAGTGGAGAAGTCCGGACCAAGGAAGAAGCTTCAGGACAAAGTTCAAGTTCAGGCAAGAGTCAAAGTCCAGAAATACAATCAGGAACAATTTAGGAACACTCAGGAATAAAGGTAGCAATTCCTATAATCGGGCATTGAACCCGTGACCTCGGCATCCTCTTATTTCATTTTTGCCCCAGGTTTTGGTTTGAAGTGGGTGGGAAATGTATTACTAGGCAGAAGTGGTGGGGGGGGCAATGTGAAGGGGGTAAGGGGGATGAAAGCAACACATTAAAATCTTCCCTTGGACATATTCACATACCTTCTGCACAGTCACTGTGGCTATAAAAAAGCAGACAAATTAGGGTAAATAGTACCTGTGGTCCTATAGTAACAGTGGGATAATGGTCTATGGGAAGGGAGTGTGACTGTGGGATAGCAGGTATAGTAGGGAGAGATGGTGCCTATAGTAACAGTGGATAATAGTCTCTGGGAAGGGAGTGTGACTGTGGGATAGCAGGTATAGTAGGGAGAGATGGTGCCTATAGTAACAGTGGATAATAGTCTCTGGGAAGGGAGTGTGACTGTGGGATAGCAGGTATAGTAGGGAGAGGTGGTGTTTATAGTAACAGTGGGATAATAGTCTCTGGGAAGGGAGTGTGACTGTGGGATAGCAGATATTGTAGGGAGAGATGGTGCCTATAGTAACAGTGGATAATAGTCTCTGGGAAGGGAGTGTGACTGTGGGATAGCAGGTATAGTAGGGAGAGATGGTGCCTATAGTAACAGTGGATAATAGTCTCTGGGAAGGGAGTGTGACTGTGGGATAGCAGGTATAGTAGGGAGAGATGGTGCCTATAGTAACAGTGGGATAATAGTCTCTGGGAAGGGAGTGTGACTGTGGGATAGCAGGTATAGTAGGGAGAGATGGTGCCTATAGTAACAGTGGGATAATAGTCTCTGGGAAGGGACTGTGGCTGTGGGATAGCAGGTATAGTAGGGAGAGATGGTGCCTATAGTAACAGTGGGGATAATAGTCTCTGGGAAGGGAGTATGACTGTGGGATAGCAGGTATAGTAGGGAGAGATGGTGCCTATAGTAACAGTGGATAATAGTCTCTGGGAAGGGAGTGTGACTGTGGGATAGCAGATATTGTAGGGAGAGATGGTGCCTATAGTAACAGTGGATAATAGTCTCTGGGAAGGGAGTGTGACTGTGGGATAGCAGGTATAGTAGGGAGAGATGGTGCCTATAGTAACAGTGGATAATAGTCTCTGGGAAGGGAGTGTGACTGTGGGATAGCAGGTATAGTAGGGAGAGATGGTGCCTATAGTAACAGTGGGATAATAGTCTCTGGGAAGGGACTGTGGCTGTGGGATAGCAGGTATAGTAGGGAGAGATGGTGCCTATAGTAACAGTGGGGATAATAGTCTCTGGGAAGGGAGTGTGACTGTGGGATAGCAGGTATAGTAGGGAGAGATGGTGCCTATAGTAACAGTGGATAATAGTCTCTGGGAAGGGAGTGTGACTGTGGGATAGCAGGTATAGTAAGGAGAGGTGGTGTTTATAGTAACAGTGGGATAATAGTCTCTGGGAAGGGAGTGTGACTGTGGGATAGCAGATATAGTAGGGAGAGATGGTGCCTATAGTAACAGTGGATAATAGTCTCTGGGAAGGGAGTGTGACTGTGGGATAGCAGGTATAGTAGGGAGAAATGGTGCCTATAGTAACAGTGGGATAATAGTCTCTGGGAAGGGACTGTGGCTGTGGGATAGCAGGTATAGTAGGGAGAGATGGTGCCTATAGTAACAGTGGGATAATAGTCTCTGGGAAGGGAGTGTGACTGTGAGATAGCAGGTATAGTAGGGAGAGATGGTGCCTATAGTAACAGTGGATAATAGTCTCTGGGAAGGGAGGGTGACTGTGGGATAGCAGGTATAGTAGGGAGAGATGGTGCCTAAAGTAGCAGTGGGATAATAGTCTCTGGGAAGGGAGTGTGACTGTGGGATAGCAGGTATAGTAGGGAGAGATGGTGCCTATAGTAACAGTGGATAATAGTCTCTGGGAAGGGAGTGTGGCTGTGGGATAGCAGGTATAGTAGGGAGAGATGGTGCCTATAGTAACAGTGGATAATAGTCTCTGGGAAGGGAGTGTGACTGTGGGATAGCAGGTATAGTAGGGAGAGATGGTGCCTATAGTAACAGTGGATAATAGTCTCTGGGAAGGGAGTGTGGCTGTGGGATAGCAGGTATAGTAGGGAGAGATGGTGCCTATAGTAACAGTGGATAATAGTCTCTGGGAAGGGAGTGTGACTGTGGGACAGCAGGTATAGTAGGGAGAGATGGTGCCTATAGTAACAGTGGGATAATAGTCTCTGGGAAGGGAGTGTGACTGTGGGATAGCAGGTATAGTAGGGAGAGATGGTGTCTATAGTAACAGTGGATAATAGTCTCTGGGAAGGGAGTGTGACTGTGGGATAGTAGGTATAGTAGGGAGAGATGGTGTCTATAGTAACAGTGGATAATAGTCTCTGGGAAGGGAGTGTGACTATGGGACAGCAGGTATAGTAGGGAGAGATGGTGTCTATAGTAACAGTGGATAATAGTCTCTGGGAAGGGAGTGTGACTGTGGGATAGCAGGTATAGTAGGGAGAGATGGTGCCTATAGTAACAGTGGGATAATAGTCTCTGGGAAGGGACTGTGGCTGTGGGATAGCAGGTATAGTAGGAAGAGATGGTGCCTATAGTAACAGTGGGATAATAGTCTCTGGGAAGGGAGTGTGACTGTGGGATAGCAGGTATAGTAGGGAGAGATGGTGCCTATAGTAACAGTGGGATAATAGTCTCTGGGAAGGGACTGTGGCTGTGGGATAGCAGGTATAGTAGGAAGAGATGGTGCCTATAGTAACAGTGGGATAATAGTCTCTGGGAAGGGAGTGTGACTGTGGGATAGCAGGTATAGTAGGGAGAGATGGTGCCTATAGTAACAGTGGATAATAGTCTCTGGGAAGGGAGTGTGACTGTGGGATAGCAGGTATAGTAGGGAGAGATGGTGGTGCCTATAGTAACAGTGGGATAATAGTCTCTGGGAAGGGAGTGTGACTGTGGGATAGCAGGTATAGTAGGGAGAGATTGTGCCTATAGTAACAGTGGATAATAGTCTCTGGGAAGGGAGTGTGACTGTGGGATAGCAGGTATAGAAGGGAGAGATGGTGTCTATAGTAACAGTGGGATAATAGTCTCTGGGAAGGGACTGTGGTTGTGCTAGGAAATGGTAGAAAATGTAGTTGAGCAATGGTTGATAGGCCAAATGTTGAACAGTTCTGCATCATAAACATGATAATGGGCCCCTATTCCTGCTAAAAACAGTGCTGGGCCTCATTTCACTCTCACACAGCTCTCAACAGTTAATGGAATTCATCAGCTGAGGAAAGAGAAAGTGTAATTATAAGGTAGGAGCTGAGCATAAAGGCATTGGTACTTATAAGTGTGTATAAGTGAGTGCACCTCTAGCCACAAGGTCACTTTGATGCCACTCTATCCTGCCCTGTCAATGTGGGTCCTGGGCAAAATAAAGCTTTTAGATGATTCATGTTCCTGCCTGCCCATGTGCACATAATGTGTGTCGTCTCTGTACGAATTGGGAAGTGCCGTGAGCTCCATGCATCACCATCAGCGCCTGACAGAGAGCAAAAAACTAAACCTGTTTCCCCCAGCCTGATTATTCTCCCAGATAATGTGTGAAGGAGTTATCAGCAGAGCAAAGTGGCACCAAATAACTCGTTTTGTTTGCTAAACGGAGCAAACATGACACATGAAAGTCAGCAAATCTGAGTACAAAATGTCTGCGGATCTGAGGCAAAGAGACATTATTTTTAATGTTTATTTCTCCTTCCAGACAGTTTGTGATAATGTCTTTTTCTCTCTATTATCTATCTACACTTGCAGTTTGACTGGAGACCGGGACAGTAATATGAATGCGCAACAATACATTTATCTATACATATAAATACTGTAAGTTTGTGCCTAAAACCAGGATTAAAAAATGAAACAAAAGGGGCTGTAGCGAAAACGTGTACTCCTGACTGCTCCCTTTACACTTGTGCCCCGGAGAATGTTGCATTGTACACTGAACTCCAGATAAAAATTCTTCAGCTTTAGTAGCTTCACGGGGGGCACAGGACAGCCCTACAAGTAGCAGTACCTGCTATAGGTGCTTTCCACTTCCACCCCTCAACAATACAAGGCTAACTAATGCAGCCTCAGAGGGGAAAAAATTCCTTCCTGACTCCAAGATGGCAAACGGACCAGTCCCTGGATCAACTTGTACTATAAGCTATCTCCCATATCCCTGTATTCCCTCACTTGCTAAACACCATCCAACCCCTTCTTAAAGCTATCTAATGTATCAGCCTGTACCACTGATTCAGGGAGAGAATTCCACATCTTCACAGCTCTCACTATAAAAAAAACCCCTTCCCAATATTTAGGTGGAACCTCTTTTCTTCTAATCGGAATGGGTGACCTCGTGTCAGCTGGAAAGACCTACTGGTAAATAAAGAATTAGAGAGATTATTATATGATCCCCTTATATATTTATACATAGTCATCATATCACCCCTTAAGCACCTCTTCTCCAGAGTGAACATCCCCAATTTGGCCAGTCTTTCCTCATAGCTAAGATTTTCAATACCTTTTACCAGCTTAGTTGCCCTTCTCTGTACCCTCTCTAATACAATAATGTCCTGTTTGAGTGATGGAGACCAAAACTGGGCGGCATATTCTAGATGGGGTCTTAACAGTGCTCTATAAAGTGGAAGAATGACCCCCTCCTCCTGTGAATCAATGCCCCTTTTAATAAAACGTGGGGGAGGGGGTGCGAGAGGGTGAGAATGTGAGTGTGTGTGTGGGGGGGGACGCACTATTTTAAATCCAGCCCTGCCAGATACAAGAAGTGCAACAAATTTCTGAAGTAAGCCGCCATACACATCATTTCATGGGGTTGCTATTTACCCACTGGGCCAATATGAGCTAATATGAAATTGGGGTTCAAACATCCAATGATCTGTTAAAGATGAGTTCTGGGTGGGTTTATAGGCTTTTGTATTGTCCTGGGACCTCAGATGCACGTTATTATGGTCAATATTAATGACCAACATTGTCCAATTATGACCAATGGACCAGTATAAAAATCTGGATGACTCCTGCAGGGGGACTGACACAATTCTATATCTGATTCTGAATACATCACTTGGTTGGATGGTACCCCTTTATCTAATAAATAATGGTTTGGCCACACTTCCTATTCTCTGGTAAGTGCTGTCTCCCCAATCTAGATTGTTGTGTTTCTCTGGGTCCCCCAGGGCCTCCCATCTGCACCCTAATGGCAGCCCTGTTTCCAGAGCATGAAATATGAACATATACAGCTCTCCACATGCCTATATACAGTTAGGTCAACTTTTTTTCTAATTTTGGTTCTGTACATGACCACAATAAATTTTAAATGAAACAACTCAGATGCAGTTGAACTGCAGACTTTCAGCTTTAATTCAGTGGGTTGAACAAAAACATATATAAATGTGAGGAACTGAACCCTTTTTTTAACACAGTCACTTCATTTCAGGGGCTCAAAAGTAATTGGACAAATTAAAAAAACTGAAAATAAAATGTTAATTTGTAATACTTGGTTGAAAACCCTTTGCTGGCAATGACAGGCTGAAGTCTTGAACTCATGGACATCCCCAGATTCTGGGTTTCCTCCTGTCTAATGCTCTGCCAGGCCTTTACTGCAGCGGCTTTCACTTGCTGTTTGTTTGTGGGCCTTTCTGTCTGAAGTTTAGTCTTCAAAAAGTGAAATGCTGCTCAATTGGGGTCAGATCAGGTGACTGACTTGGCCATTCAAGAATATTCCACTTCTTTGCTTTAGTAAACTCCTGGTTTGCTTTGGTTGTATGTTTTGGGTCATTCATTATGAAACACCTCACAATCAATGTGACTGTATTTAGCTGGATTTGAGCAGACAGTGTCTCTGAACATCTCAGAATTCATTTGGCTGCTTCTGTCCTGTAACACATCATGGATAAACACTAGTGTCCCAGTACCACTGGCAGCCATCACACTGCATCCACCATGTTTTATAGATGATGTGGTATGCTTTGGATCATGAGCTGTTCCACACCTTCTCCATACTTTTTTCTTGCAATCATTCTGGTAGAGGTTGATCTTGGTTTCATCTGTCCAAAGAATGTTTTTCCAGAACTGTGCTGGCTTTTGTAGATGTTTTTTTTAGCAAAGTCCAATCTAGCCTTTCTATTCTTGATGCTTATGGGTGGCTTGCACCTTGCAGTGCACCCTCTGTATTTACTTTCATGCAGTCTTCTCTTTATGGTAGACTTGGGTATCGATACGCCTACCTCCTGGAGAGTGATGTTCACTTGTTTGGCTGTTGTGAAGGGTTTTCTCTTAACAATGGAAATGATTCTAAGATCATCCACCACTCTTGTCTTCTGTGGACGTCCAGGTCTTTTTGCGTTGCTGAGTTCACCAGGGCTTTCTTTCTTTCTCAGGATGTACCAAACTGTAGATTTTGCCACTCCTAATATTGTAGCAATTTCTCTATAGTTTTTTTCTGTTTTTGCAGCTTAAGGATGGCTTGTTTCACCTGCATGGAGAGCTCCTTTGACCGCATATTGTCAAAATCTTACACATTCAAACACCCCCCCCTCAAATCAACTCCAGGGCTTTTATCTGCTTCATTGATAGACATAACAAAGGAATTGCCCACACCTGCCCATGAAATAGCCTTTGTAATTGTCCAATTACTTTTGAACCCCTGGTCCAATTACTTTTGAGCCCCAGAAATGAAGTGATTGTGTTAGCACTCTTACTGACGAGCGGTTGAAGCTGCGCTCCCCTGCGCTCCCCTGCGCTCCCCTGCGCTCCCTTTTCCAGCGTTCAGCCGCAGGGAAGCGCAGGAATAGACGCATTTAGCTTTTTTCAATGGGGCTGTGCTCACACAGGCGCGTGTAGGCACCGAACACAGGAAAAATGCAGCATGTTGCATCTCAACCTGCATTCGGTGCCTACACGCACCTGTGTGAGTACAGCCCCATTGAAAAAAGCTAAATGCGTCTATTCCTGCGCTTCCCTGCGGCTGAACGCAGAAAAACGGAATGCAGGGAAGCGCAGCTTCAACCGCTCGTCAGTAAGAGCCCTTAAAAAACGACTTTAGTTCCTTACATTTTTATGCAATCTTTTTGTTCAACTCACTGAATTGAAGCTGAAAGTCTGTAGTTCAACTGCATCTGAGTCATTTAAAATGTACTGAACCAAAATTAGAAAAAAAGTTGTCTGTCCAAATATTTATGGACCTAACTGTGTATGTATATATATATATATATATATATATATATATATATATATATATATATATATATATATATATATGTGTGTGTGTGTGATTCTATTCCTCACTATCTCTTTTACCTTGTGAAGCCTTTATGCTTGTGAGATCATTGCGTGTGCAATCTACACTACTCTACACTACTCTACACAACTTGCTGACACACAGATTCTATCTTTCAACTGGGAAGTGAGTGACAACTTCCTCTATTGTTAAGAGGGAAGAAAAGAATGAGATCCGGGGCATAAAGGAGAACAAATTAATATTCAGGGGCTGGAGGAAATCTTCTTTTATGTAGAACAATCTGTATTTTATTACCTGTGCTCACATTCTGGAATACTGATTCCTTCTATTTGTTTTGGATTCCACTTCTCTCCTTGCTGCTAAATGACTATTTGTCGCTCTGGGTTTTATCTCTAGAGGATCAGGAATGTTCAACATGTAGCGTATGGTGGTCAACTACAACTCCCAGAATCTCACCCAAATGAAAAGGTCTGTGCTGTGTAGAACAACCCACAATAAAGAACTGTTTCAGATGGGCAGGTGAGTTGGTGAAGATCTTCAACATTTTTAATCTATGGAAAAAACTTATTGGAATGAACTCAGTGATACATTCAATCCTGTCGTTGGTTTAGAAAAAGTTGGCACATTGCATCAAGGTTGTCTATAATTGCTGCAGGGCAAAACAGATTTTATGCCCCATTAATAATTTTATAAATTAATACTCTGCAACATCTGGTACTTCATCTGCTTATGACGTATGACATTCTCATCCAAGGCAGCCTTTTGGCTACTATAAGCACCATCTCTCTCTACTATACCTGCTATCCCACAGCCACACTCCCTTCCCAGAGACTATTATCCCACTTTTACTATAGACACCATCTCTCTCTACTATACCTGCTATCCCACAGTCACACTCCCTTCCCAGAGACTATTATCCCACTGTTACTATAGGCACTATCTCTCCCTACTATACCTGCTATCCCACAGTCACACTCCCTTCCCAGAGACTATTATCCAGCTGTTACTATAGGCACCATCTCTCCCTACTATACCTGCAATCCCACAGTCACACTCCCTTCCCAGAGACTATTATCCACTGTTACTATAGGCACCATCTCTCCCTACTATACCTGCTATCCCACAGTCACACTCCCTTCCCAGAGACTATTATCCACTGTTACTATAGACACCATCTCTCCCTACTATACCTGCTATCCCACAGTCACACTCCCTTCCCAGAGACTATTATCCCACTGTTACTATAGGCACCATCTCTCCCTACTATACCTGCTATCCCACGGTCACACTCCCTTCCCAGAGACTATTATCCACTGTTACTATAGGCACCATCTCTCCCTACTATACCTGCTGTCCCACGGTCACACTACCTTCCCAGAGACTATTATCCCACTGTTACTATAGGCACCATCTCTCCCTACTATACCTGCTATCCCACAGTCACACTCCCTTCCCAGAGACTATTATCCCACTGTTACTATAGGCACCGATCTCTCCCTACTATACCTGCTATCCCCACAGTCACACTCCCTTCCCAGAGACTATTATCCACTGTTACTATAGGCACCATCTCTCCCTACTATACCTGCTATCCCACGGTCACACTCCCTTCCCAGAGACTATTATCCACTGTTACTATAGGCACCATCTCTCCCTACTATACCTGCTATCCCACAGTCACACTCCCTTCCCAGAGACTATTATCCACTGTTACTATAGGCACCATCTCTCCCTACTATACCTGCTATCCCACGGTCACACTCCCTTCCCAGAGACTATTATCCACTGTTACTATAGGCACCATCTCTCCCTACTATACCTGCTGTCCCATGGTCACACTACCTTCCCAGAGACTCTTATCCCACTGTTACTATAGGCACCATCTCTCCCTACTATACCTGCTATCCCACAGTCACACTCCCTTCCCAGAGACTATTATCCCACTGTTACTATAGGCACCATCTCTCCCTACTATACCTGCTATCCCACAGTCACACTCCCTTCCCAGAGACTATTATCCACTGTTACTATAGGCACCATCTCTCCCTACTATACCTGCTATCCCACGGTCACACTCCCTTCCCAGAGACTATTATCCACTGTTACTATAGGCACCATCTCTCCCTACTATACCTGCTGTCCCACAGTCACACTCCCTTCCCAGAGACTATTATTCCCACTATATTTATGAACATAGAGAGCATGTAGGTACCTGCATGATGTTTATAGTTATGTAATATGACTGAAGGGAAATACTGACTTCAGAACATAAATAGCAAATATTTATTGTTGAAGTAAGTAAGCTTAAATGACTGTGCTCGCAAAATATCCTTTGCCTGCTTGTTGTAATTGATATCTATAAGTAGAAGCTGCCATGCTAGCTGACTTGAAAGAAAATGAAATGCTAAGCACAAAACTGGTGCTCAATAACATTCTGAAATGGTACCCCCCTTGTGCAATGCACTCACTCATCCAGTCCCATGTGATCCGTAAGGCTACTACAGGCAGAGGTGCTGCCCCAACGTACAGTTTCTCCGTTCCTCTCCTCCCCGCATCTGCTGTCCCACCGGGTATCCCAGAAGTACGGAACACGTAGCTCCCATTTCCTGTAATTGCTGTAAATGTTCTACACAGCACACTGCCCAAAAATAAGGTAATAACGATAAATAAATAAATAAATATATAATAAACCTATTTGCAAACCAATCGAGGGAGAACGCCAGAGGATCGTTTAAATTATAGATAAGATGCAATCTATGAAATGAAACTCTAATTGTCTGATTTTTCTGTTGCTTTCAGATACTTGATTTTTACTCAGGCGGATAATGTTTTCTCTCCGTTCCATCAGCCAAGATCAGGTTTCTGGGTGGATCACAGTGAAGGATTTCGGCTGTATCATGCAAACAGCTTGCTCGTTTGCAGTTGTTACAATTTGCTGCTAAGGTTTTCCTTTTCAGGGGTCTGCTAGCACTACGTTTCCCAGCATCCCCTGCTCACCATCAAAGCCTTGGTCTATAGGGGGATGCTATAGACTGTTGTATGGCTGGTTTTGCTTTGGAAACACATTCATGCTCATTTTTACCACTGGGTGTGGGCAGTCATAGTCCATGTAAAGTTGTGCAAGACTGATTGGCATCCCTTGTGGGTCAGTCATGGAAAACTGGTTGAGCTGTTGTCAGTATACCCCATGAAGGTGGACCTCACACTGGGTGTTTCAAGAGGAAATAGTCCTTGTAGTTAAATACTTGCTGCAAGGACTAAATCTATCTTATTTATACCAGTTGCAGATTCAGTCTTTCCTTGAGAAACCATTGTTCTTGGTTTCCAATCAAATTTAGTCTTAGCCTTAGCCCCTAACTGTTAGTATAAGGCCTGTTGCTCACACACACATCTATGTGATCCCATAGTAAGAACCACAGATGCAAATTGCCCATTCTTGCATGGGTTCAGCTCTCACTCGCGTGAATGGCAAGTGCTGCCCATGGTAGATGCTGGCACTGTTGGGCAGGGGTTTGTCTGGGAATATCCATTGCAGTGGCCATTAATAAGTAGTGTGTCCTATAAATCATAATATCCAGGGGCTTGGCCTATTATGAAGACAACAAGGACCAGGAGCTTTCACAGAATAACATTACCCACCATCGCCAGCAGGATGCAATATATTCTCCCGATAGGGAAAAACAGCTGGATGCTACTCAGGGGGTGGAACCTTATTATAACCAGGAGGTTAAAGGTTGAGACATTTCTGAAACTCATTATAGACTTCTGTTGGTTGTGTGTGTGGCCTAGCAAGGGGGACATGATGTGACATGATGGGACTTTTAATCAGAATTGAAGAAATTGTCTGTAGCAAGGATGTCCAACTAAAGTCCTAAGTCCTTTAGATATTCCTAAGGACCCCAGTCTGCTCCAGGACCCTTGAACAAACAAAAGACACAGCACATGTAAGGGGATATCGTTGGTCTATAGCAGTGACGTTCAACCAGATGATGCAACATGATGCTCACCCACTGCTTGGATGTTGCTCCTAGTGGCCTCAAAGCTGTTTGATTTGGAATTTCTGGCTTGGAGGCAAGTTTTGGTTGCAAAAAAAACCTGGTGTAATGCCAAACAGGGCCTCGTGCACCCCCAGGGACATTTTTCATGTTTGCATTGCTCCCCAACTCGCATCTGAATGTTGCTGCTGGGTAAAAAAGGTTGGGGTCTCCCGGCACCACCATTCCGGTCTATAGTATAAACCACTTACAGGAATGGGAGGCAGTTGCACTAGGCCTCCTCATAGCATGTACAGGTGAGGAACCTGTTATCCAGAATGCTTGGGACCTGGGGCTTTCCGGATAATGGATCTTTCCATAATTTGGATCTTCATACCTTAAGTCTAGTAGAAAATCATGTAAACATTTAATAAACTCAATAAGCTGGTTCTGTTTCCAATATGAATTTATTATATCTCAGTTTGGATCAAGTACAAGGCACTGTTTTATCATTACTAGGGATGCACTGAATCCACTATTTTGGATTCGGCCTGAACACCCAAATCCTTTGCGAAAGATTCGTCCGAATATCGAACCAAATCTGAATCCTAATTTGTATATGCAAATATGGGGTTGGAAGGGGAAAAAATTTTACTTCCTTTTTTTGTGATAAAAAGTCCTGTGATTATGCAAATTAGGATTCGGTTTGGCCGGGCAGAAGGATTGGGCACAATCCAAATCCTGCTGAAAAAGGCCGAATTCTGGCCAAATCCCGAACCGAATCATGGATTCGGTGCATCCCTAATTATTACAGAGAAAAAGGAAATAGTTTGTAAAAAAATGGATTATTTGATTAAAATGGAGTCTATGGGACAGTAGCGTAACTAGATGTTACTGGGTCCCACAGCAAATTCATTTCAGGGTCCCCAAAATATCCAGATGTTTGTCCTGTTTTACAAATATATATTGAAATTGCATATTAGTTAGGGCCCCCTGTCCCTCTTGGTCCCCTGCAGCTGCAGGGTCTGCTTCCTCTGGAGTTACACCCCTGCTATGTAATTCTGTAATTTGGAGCTTTCTGGATAACGGGTTTCCAGATAACGGATCCCATACTTGTACCATGGGCGAGTTAGGCCTCTTTCCAAAGAAATACAAACTTTCCAAAGAGAAAAAAAAGGGATTATAACAGAAACACTGCACCAGCCCAGAGCACTACTGTAAGCCCCTTTTGGGGCCTGACACTTTCTATCTAGCATTAGTTTGCTTTAAAAACCCAAACCGACCCGAAATGATGTGAAAGATGAAGGAAGCCATCCAATATACTAATGCATTTTGCTATTGACTGTTTTCAGCGCAGGATATGCGACCAGCATACACGGAGAACATACGGCGGAAATGTAATAAAGATTGAATGTAACAGTTTATCTTTCTGTCAACATTTATTCCTGTGCGACTGTTTGATAAATCATTGTTCGATGCAAGTTTTTTTGTTTCTATTTCAGCTAATTTCATTGTTACAGTTCCCTATTAGGGTATAGTTATCCAATAAATCCTCACGCAGTTTATCCTGCGGTTATCTACATGACCACCACTGGACTGTGCACTTAGTCAATTCTCCATTTGTCTCCATGGGGAATAAAAAGGATATTCTCTGATTAATCCGCTGAACCACATTCATTATGACCTCATCATCTGTCTCACAGTGAACTCAAAGATCATTTTTCATATTGGGAGCGAAGTGATAATAGTAAGGAACAAGGAGATCAGTTTATTGAAGAGGATGAGGTAACAAGTCCGATGGCGTTATCATGCAGGGTGTTGCAGGAGCGCCTTGTCATGGCTGAAGACTATTTTGATGGAGGGATTTTTCCAGGATGGGTGCTGATGTGTCTAAAAGCTTTTAGAGTATATTTGCATATTAAATACCTCGCTGCCTAGATATCTATTGTGCATCTCTAAGCATGGATACTAATGCATTCTGTATCAAAACAAAAATACTGGAGAGATACATGAACTTATATATATTCATTCGATTGCTGTCAGGGGGCAGAACATCGACTGATCTGTTCTTTTGTACTTGATTTGATCGGAATGGTTAATGGCAGGTCGGGAGATGGGAAAGTCCGATCAAAGTCAAAGTAAACTTTATTGTCATCTCAGCAGTATACGAATATACAGTGAGACGAGACGACGTGGCTCAAGCTAGTACAGATCACAAAAAGGCACTTAAAAATACACAATAAATATGTAAACATGAAATGTGCAATATAAAGGCAGAAATTGGATATATACACGTGTAAACCTTTAGAATTGTGCAAATAAATAAACAGTTCACAAAGTTAAGTTCACAGTTCAGGTGTGTCTGGAATGTAGTGGGAGGACAGGCAGTGAGTTGAGGAGTCTGATCGCTTGCGGAAAAAACCTTTAGCGCAGCCTGTTTGTTCGGGCTTTAATGCTGCGAAAGCGTCTGCCGGATGGGAGCAGCGTGAACAGTCCGTGTGAGGGGTGTGTGGAGTCCAGTGCAATGCAGGAGGCCTTTCTTACACAGCGCTTGTGGAAGATGTCCTGCAGTTATGGAAGAGCTGCTCCAATGATGTTGCCAGCTGCTCTGACAGTCCGCTGTAGACTATTCCGGTCAGCAGAGCTGGCACTACTGTACCAGATAGAGATGCAGCTCGTCAGGACGCTCTCTATGGTGCCCCTGTAGAACACTGTTCTATGATGGCCCGTTTCAGTGGTCTTAGGAAGTGAAGACGCTGCTGAGTCTTTTTGGTGATGGAGGCGGTGTTGGTGGTCCAGGTGAGGTCATCAGAGATGTGGACTCCCAGGAATTTGGTGTTCTTTACTGTCTCTACTGTGGAGCCGTTGATGTTGAGTGGTGTGTGTTCTCCTGAAGTTGACGATCATCTCTTTCGTTTTATCCACATTCAGTGACAGGTTGTTCTCACTGCACCAGACCGCCAGCTGCTGAACCTCATCTCTGTACGCAGACTCGTCGTTGTGGTTGATGAGCCCCACCACAGTTGTGTCATCGGCGAACTTGATGATGTGGTTCGAGCTGTGTCTAACTATGCAGTCATGTGTCAGCAATGTGTACAACAACCGGCTGAGAACACATCCTTGAGGAGCTCCTGTGCTCAATCTGATGGTGCTGGAAACCTTGTCGCCGATACGAACAGACTGAGGCCTCTCTGACAGAAAGTCCAAGATCCAATTGCACAAAGTGGTACTCATTCCCACTCAGCTTTTGAGGGATGATGGTATTGAATGCTGAGCTTAAGTCTATAAACAGCATTCTCACATAACTGTCTTTCTTGTCCAGATGAGTTAGTGAGAGGTGGAGTACAGAAGATATGGCATCCTCAGTTGACCTGTTTGGCCGATATGCAAATTGTAGTGGGTCCAGTGAGCGGGGGAGGGTGGTACGATGATTCGTACGATCGGATCTTTGAGTCTATGGCCAGCTTTAGGCATGTGGTATATATAAGACATTTTTATGCATCTTTATCAGAATTCAAAATTGCATTTTTTCATAATCCAAGGAACAGAGCTGAAAAAGATGCAAATGAGAATATACTCGAGAATATTCTCGGAAACTTGACTAGTATGTATTAGAGATAAAACTTGGCAAGTAAAAGCTGGAGAGGTTCAACAGAACTCAGTGGGAATAGACTCAAGAAACAATGTATTCATTTATTTTCCCAGTTCAACTTTTTGTCTATTTTATTATTTATTTATTTTCCCAGTTCAAACATTCAGGTTTTTTTTAGCATCATTGAAAATTAATGGAACAATGTGATTTTCCCGTAAAAAAAAACCCAAAAACCGCTTGTAATAATATTCTGTCACATTTTTTAGCTTTTTGGCACCTTTTTTCTCCAACTCAAAAATCCGTAAATAGGTCCCTTAGTGTTCCTTCTGAAAAAAGCTTGAGGTGGCCCCACTATATCACAGAGACCCTGTTCAAGGTGTATAGTATATTTTTCCTGTTCTAGGTGTCTCTACTACACTTTCTAAAAGAAGGGGAATTTCACAACCTATAACTAAATACCCTTTAAGCATGAAACGTGTAAAGCTTATGTCATCATGGGAATAAAGCCCCTACTTTACTATAGCTTGAATATTTTAAGTGCTCTACATCATAATCCTTCTCCTATGTGTGTTCTAGGTGTTCCTGTTGACAGGCAGGACTAGAAGGAATGAAAATACCTCTTCCTTGTGTCACCAAAGGACTTTCGTGAAAACTTTTGAACTTGCTTGATTTTTCTGTAAAAACGTTCGAATTGCTCTTTTTTTTCAGTGAAAACGCTCGAATTGCTCAATTTTGTAGTGAAACCATTTGAATTGCTAGATTTTTTGTGAAAACGTTCGAATTGCTTGATTTTTCCAGGAAACCGTTAGAATTGCTCGATTTGTCCTTGAAAACTTTCGAATTGCTTGATTTTTTCTTGAAAATGTTCGAATTTCACGATTTTTTGTGAACTTTTCCGATTTCACGATTTTTTGTGAATTTTTCGACGTTTTGAGAATTTTGCGGGAAATTCGCAAATTTTTCAGCAAAGAGAAAAGGGAGAAATTCACCAGTCACTAGCAAAGAACACCCAGGGCAAATCAAAACCCAGACAACACACCACTACATTAACCAGACCAAAAGATAAGGGTGGCATAGCACTTCCCGATCTTTATTTACATTAGGTAGAGTACAGAGTATAGCCCATGCTATCCCTATGATGTTTAAGGAGGTTTCTCCTCCACTATTCAAGTTATGGGTTGTTGTGACGGGACTTCCGACTTCCCCCAAAAAGACCTTTTAACTAAAAACCCAAGCAGGTTGCCCTAACCACAAACAGAGGTGTGGACAGACAGCAGTGATGCAGAGGCAGATAACAGGCAGAGTTGTGGGCAGGCGGTAGTGATGCAGAGGCAGATATCAGGCAACAGTGTGGGCAGTTGACAAAAACAGAGGCAAATAACGGGTAGAGGTGTGGGCAGGCAGGAGTGATACAGAGGCAGATAACAGGCAACGGTGTGGGCAGTAAGCAGAGGCATATAACAGGCAGAGGTGTGGGCAAGCAGCAGTGATGCAGAGGCAGATAACAGGCAATGGCCTGGTCAGTAAGTAGAAGCAGAGTCATATAACAGGCAGAGGTTTGAGCATTCAGCAGTGATGCAGAGGCATATTACAGGCAGAGGTGTGGACAGGCAGCAGTGATGCAGAAGCAAATAACAGGCAGAGGTGTGGGCAGACAGCAGTAATGCGGAGGCAGATTACAGGGAGAGGTGTGGGCAGGTAGCATTAATGCAAAGGCAAATAACAGGCAGAGGTGAGAGCAAGCAGCAGTGATGCAAAAGGAAGATAACAGGCAATGGTGTGGGCAGTAAGCAGCAACAGAGGCCTATAACAGGCAAAGGTGTGGGCACGCAGCAGTGATGAAAAGGCAGATAACAGGCAGAGGTGTGGGCAGGCAGCTGTGATGCAGAGGCAAATAACAGGCAGAGTTGTGGGCAGGCAGCAGCGATGCAGAGGCAGATAACAGGTATAGCTGTGGGCAGACAGCAGTGATGCAGAGGAAAATTACAGGAAGAGGTGTGGTCAAGCAGCAGTGATAAAGAGGCAAATAAGAGGCAGAGGTGTGGGCAGGCAGCAATGATGCAGAGCAGTGTCGGACTGGGGTGCCAGGGGCCCACCAGAAAACCTTAGACTGAGGGCCCACTTTCCAAACTATTATTCCCCCTATCCTCACTCAACCTCTTTATTCTCCTAGTCTCTTTTCTCTACATACTTTACTCTATTCTTCCATTACTAAGCCTCTTTGTTCCATAAAGTAATAGGGAATGACGATGAAATAGGCCAAATGGTTAGAAGCAAGAGGCCCACTGACACCTGGGCCCACCGGGAGTTTTCCTGGTATCCCTGTGGGCCAGTCCGACACTGATGCAGAGGCAGATTAGAAAGAGAGGCAGAGGTGCTTGAAGTAGCAGTGATGCAGAAGAAATCAAACACAAGAACAGACTGGCAACTGTGATTAACAACAACAACAACAAAAAAGTCAGCAAAGCAAAGTGTTAAATGGGCCAATGCCTAGGTGGGCAGTAATGTTTCACAAGTGGTTAGCAAACCAGATCAGGAAAGGCCATATTTTGTCAAATCCCTTTATTTACCATCTTAAGCTTAAGTAGCGCAGTACTGTAGTCTGGTATTAAGGAAAATGGGTTTTATGCTGTTAATTACATCTGAAGTGGTGAAAGTGGTGTCCCCTGAGTCACTGGTACAAACAGATCTTTGATGAAAATGTTGTCCTGAGCAGCCATTTACAAATGCAAATGCAAAAATGAAGAGCACATATTGACAATGGGGAACTTTGTAGATACCACCACCCAGGACCTGGCAGTATATCTATTGTTCCCAGAGCCACCCTGGACCTGGCAGTAACTCCAGGGTTCCCACAGTTGTTTGCGTCAATAGGCGCATCAGAATTGCGTCCAGTGCATTGGGCGCAATTGCAGTAGATGCAACGCAGCGGGTAGCTGCAATGTGGCTGGAGTTATGGGGGAAAACACTGCATTATGGGTTTAAAAAAATATTGATTTGTTTCCACAATTGCACTTTGCACACGGCACTTGGGATCATTATATAACTGAGCATGCAAGGCCTGCTGGGAAGTAAACTGAAGCAATTTCCCCACGTGGAACAGTGTAAATATAGAGCAAGCAATGGCCGTACCTGCAGGGGAGCACAGGGTACAGTTCTCTGTGTAGAGAAGCTGCTTTTTCCATTGTTCATCTTAAAATGTTTTATTGGATGACTCCATCCATTCACAGACTGATTTGCCTGCCATTCCCTGAGCTGCAGTCCGTAATCAGTCTGAGGCAGAAGCATATTATTTTGCCAAAGGTAAAGTTATTCATACAAATTGTTACAAAGGAGTCTTGTTAAATGATTATGATTACCCCTAAGTGTCTATTCCATTTGTGCGATCACTCACTTTACATTGGGAATGGCCTAGAGCCATCGCAGGGGTGGCGCAACTTCCTCCATTTTGTTTGATGCTGAATTTGGCTGCACATTCATGGGCACAACAAAGAATAGAGGGACTTTTAGATAAAACATTGCAGTTTCTCTCTGCGTTATCTTATAAACAATCTCATCAGAGCTGCCTGATGAAATAGCACTACATTTTATATTGGTGGCACATGGATGGGACATTAGCAGTCCCCTGGCAATCCCCTACTATGTGTGAGCAGCAGAAGATTCTTAGCACAAAAGAACCTGATATATTTTGCAAAAACCAAGCAGGGCTCGTTTGCACCTGTCAGTGCCATGGTCTGTGCTTTGCTCCAGATTTTCAGTTAACACTAATAATCCGGAGTACAAGTGCTTGCCGGCCATACACCTTCACATCTGCTCATTTGGCAAGGTTGGCAAACCAACAGATCTCTGCATGATTTGCCCTCCACACCCTGATCATACTGCAAGCTTATGAAGATCTTTTGAGCAAGGTCGGCATCAACTTGCCAGTGCAGTCCTCAGCCCAAAGTGATATTCATTAATGTTTGATATCTACTTATTTTATGCTAAGATGTTGGTTGGACAGGCCCTGTCTGCTGCAAACTCTGCCTTCTGCTTTTATCAACCTATGTATGCCACCGTAGGCACCTAATGCAACCCCACCCCTGTGGCTTGGCACCCACCTGCACAACTACCTACCTCTGCATGACTAGCATAGTGATTCTACCCACAGCAAAACAGCAGTGCATCATCACCATCATGCTCTAGGCACATGCTCTTCTGCCTGCCTCTAGTTCCAGCCCTAAACAATATACAGATAAGGGCGCTGCACCAATGAGGAAAGTTGAGAAACTCAAAAGTTACGAGGGTGGCATAAAAGCCCCTCCTGGTAACTTAAATAGCCAGAATTTTGACTTTTAAATCACATTTGTGCTCTCTGCACTAGCGATGCGGCCCCCCTCTACCCACTCTGATGCAAAAAGTTTAAGAGTGGAAGGGGGGCAGCATTGACTTGGCTGCCTCGGGGCAACATAGGGGCCTGAAATGCTCCTGTATGCAGGAGGCTTGTCCAGCGAAGCAGATCTAATCATAGGGAACATTGTTTTCCTGTGTCTTTGTGCAGTGCTGATATCTAGTGGGATGGACCTTGCTTAGGGGTCAGTCACTCGCTAATACTCTACATACATAAAGCAGAACAAGTTAAACCAGTGCAGGAAAACAGCAAGGTCAGACAAATGGCTGTAGGGTAGTGACTGGGAACTGGACCAGAACGGAGCCCTGAACAGGACTACAGAATAGTCTGGATTTAGCTGGGGTCAGGAATCCAGAGGTCACAATAGTAAAGAGCTGGGCAAGAGGTCAAGCAAGAATCAGGCAGCGTGTAATTAGGAACAGGCACAATCCACAGGAACAAATAGATAGTAAGCACTTGGGGCTTGATAAGAACACCTTGAGGCTTTGGTGTTCCAGGCTTCATACCCCAACAGTAAGGTTCCCCCCACTAAGAGAACTGCATGTGTATATTTGAATACAAATAAACAAATATACCTTAGCAGTCCAGGCTTTAAGGGGTCAAGAGCATAAAAGATGGTTCAATCAATAGCTGAATTTATTATAACACTAGTCAGTGTCTTTGATCCGATGGTAATTTAATTATGGCATGCACAACAAAGGTATAAACTATGCAATCCGATAGCAAGAAAGGAAAATCTATAGGTGCACATTATGCGTGGGCCTTGTCTTTCCATACTTACATCTCCTCTGGGTTATACCATCGCTCTAATCAAATCTGAACAAATGGGCGTAATAACTTAAATGCTCGTCTGTCTTTCATTCTCCTCACTTTCCCCCCAGCAGGGTAAAAAACAGGAGCTGGGAGCTGATGAAGAGGGGGCTTCAGGGAGATATAGATGGGTTTGGGTCACAATTTGAAGTCAACCAACCTTTAGCTCTCCAGATGTTGAGAAAGTCCCAGCTACCCTAAGCAGGACGGGAACCAGGGGTAGGCATAGGAGGCACATCTAGGGCATAATGGTTGGGGGGCACCAGGAATGTAGCTCTTCTGTCACCTACCCCTAGTTTGGTGGGAATCTATATGCACACACTCATTCACATACGCTCGTTTGTGCACGCGCAAAGGTGGGGGGAGTGTGACACACTAGCTTGGCCAGCCATTGTCCCCAAGCAAGAGCAGGAGGGCCTTAGCTTGGACATAGCTGTGTCCATGAACTGTGTAATTGCCACCAGGTCAAGTTGGGCTGTAGGGTTCAGTTCAGAGCATGCTTAACAGGCACATACAAAAGCACCCTTACAATCTGTTCAAATGAACAGTTCGCCTATTGACGCTGGGGAACCTTGATGTTACCATGCCGGTAGCTCCAGGATTCCCACTGCGTCAATATACACATTTGCACTATGGATACATTGAATCCAGGATTCACTTCAGGATTCATCCAGAATTCAGCCTTTTTTTAAAGCAAGAATTGGATTCAGCCAGTATTTGGCCAGTGTCGGACTGGGGCATTAGCAGGGGTGATCCTGGGGCTGCTGCAGCGCTTAAAACTTCAACATCAGAGTGAGTCAAAGGAAATTCATCTCTAAAAATTACAGGAGGCGACATTATGCTGCCCCTGGTAACTGACTGCTCACTGTTCTCACCTTTCCTCATGGCAGGAGTGGCTGTGGGCATTAGGGGCCCACTGGCACTGCCGATTGGAGGTCCCCACCTCAGTTGCGAGTGCCACCCACGTCAACATGCACTGCAAACCTTGCTTACCTTTTGTGGATGCAATCTCTGGGGCAGGGGTGCTTCACCAATGAGGCGAGTTGAGGCTGTCGCTTCAGGCGGCAGCGCGACACTAGGTACCAGGGGCAGCAAAAATGCTACTCCTGGTAATTTAAGAGTGAATTTCCGGGGGAGGGGGGGCAGCAGCAACTGCTGCTGCCTCAGACAGCGGAGAGGCCAGGATTGCCCCTGCTCAGGGGAGGTGGGGCCAGCAGGACCCACTTGGTTTTTTATGGTGTCCGCTGACCCAGACTGACCCTGGATTTAGTTGAATCCATCATGACAGTTATGGGAATCAGTGCACCCCTAATCTGCACACAATTTGGAACAGGAGGTAGGCTGGATGCACTGACGTGAGTACAACTGGGGAAGTGAAAGAAGCATCTCTTTAATAAATGGCAACTGTGGCTGCAGTGATAAATGATCTCTTAAATGTCAGTCCCAGGAAATAGAATCCTGGTATAATTTTTAGAAGCTTGTCCCAAGGAAAAAAATATCTTTACTTTGAAGGGGACATTTAAACTGCTATTGGGTCACTAGTAGTGATGGGTGAATATATTTGCCAGGCACGAATTTCCACGTCTTGCCGCAGGTTAATAAATTTGCAAAACTGCCGCAAAGATTCCACTGCGTCAATTTGGGCGCAACTCAGAATAGTCACACAAAAAACATTGTTGTGCATCAAAATTATTCGGACGCCCATTGATTTTTCATTTGGCAATAATAGGCGCATATAACAATTGTCGCTCAGATACGGTATATGTTGGAATGCTTGGGACCTGGAGTTTCTGGATACATTTTAATTTATTTAAGAAACTTTTAAACAGTAAATAAACCCAACAGAATCAGAATTATTTGCTTAAAGAGGGGTGTATGGTATCCTGGTATAATCCCGTTATTTGGGAGAAAAAAGGTTTCTGGATAACATATCCCACCCCTGCAGTTGTTTCAGTATGAGAATGAAGAATGAATAGGAGAGCGTGGGGACACAAAGATAAGCAATACTAAATAATGATAACAATAAAAATGTAGCCTGAAACACAGAACTGTCAGTTGCAGCCACTAATAATAGAATATGACTGTGCCATGCAGCTGAAACGAGTCCAGTAACAGTACAGAAATGCAAGTGCCATCTGGGACAAGTCAGTAAAACTCTGCATGTACAGCAATGGTTACAGCACCAAAAATACAGTATTACAATAAAAGCCCATTAAAGGTCAGCTACACTCACTTGTGCTTGCTAACTGCCCGTATTCCCTCAGCTGTATTATAAATGTGCTGTAAAGCTGTTCCGCTCTGCACACCCTGGTGGAGCTGGACAATAAAACTATACAAACACACATAAAATACACGTCTGCAGTGCAAGGATATAGTAATTCAGCAGCACCAATTGCAACTATGCCCTATAAGCTCTGCCAGGCCCGGCAGAAATTGATTGTAACATTGTTTTAATGGGGGGTCTGACAAAAACTAGGAATATGACACTCAGTAGACTGACTATCCACCTGACACATTCTCTTCATAGCAAGTGCATTCATGGCTTTAGTGATTGATTGGCACATGGTGCTACTGGGGGGCCCAGGGCTGAACTTTTGGCCACAGGGGGCCAAGAATCTCAAGCTGCGTGTCTGAAGATTCTTGGTCACGTTGACAAATAATTGTGTCAGATTCTTGCTCACACTCATCTCTCCTTTTCACTTGCTGAAAAGAAGCACATGAAATTAATGCACGAGATATGTAAGGTAGACAAACTCCCCAACATGGCGGCCTACAGAGGTCCCATGGGTGAGTACCACATAAACACTGCAATGTGGCCAGTGTCGGACTGGGATGCCTGGGGCCCACCAGAAAGCCTTTGAGTGCAGGCCCACAATCCCAATTATTTTTCCTTTTTTCTTCATTCTTTTTTCTTTATTATTTTAATCCCTTCTCCTTACATATTATTATCCATTCTTTCTCCCATTTCCTCGCTCTTCTCACTTAGAAATGGGGGAATAGCTAGACATGAAGCTGTTCGCAAAAATCCTAGCTACCAGACTAGCTCCGCATCTTCCTCTGCTGGTACACCCAGACCAAGTGGGCTTCATCCCGGGCAGACAGGCGGGGGATAATGTCAGGAAAGCCATCACTCTCATCCATTTGGCAGAGACGCAATCTACTTCTGCGATGCTACTGTCGTTAGATGCTCAAAAGGCCTTCGATAGGCTGAACTGGAAATATATGATGACAGTACTGGAGGACATACAAATGCCGCTTCCCTTTCTGCGGGGAATCCAACAGCTGTACAACGCACCATCAGCTAAGGTTGCAATGATGGGTACACTTTCGAAGGAGATCAAGATAGAAGGGGGGACAAGACAAGGGTGCCCACTCTCCCCTCTGTTGTTCGCCCTCTCTCTGGAACCATTGGCAGGCGCCATACGAAACCACCAACAAATTAAAGGAATTAGGGTAGGTGAGACAAACCACAAAATTGGCTTATATGCTGACGACATTCTCCTGACTCTGAGCTCACCTCAGACCTCACTACCAAACCTTAACGAGCTACTGGACCAATTCAGCCTTATATCAGGGTTCAAGATCAACTCTAAATCGCAAGCATTATCAATCAGGATGCACCCTGCTGAGAAAAAACTACTTCAAGCCAATTTTGACTTCCAGTGGCAAGAGAGAGCCATTAAATACCTTGGAATACAGCTAACGGCCAAGTATGACTCCCTATATAATAGCAACTATGTCCCACTAATTGCCTCCTTGAAATTAAGTTTGCAGACTTGGAGCAAATATGGGCTATCTTGGTTTGGCCGTATCTCAGCGGTGAAGATGACATTGCTTCCTAAGATACTGTACCTATTCAGAGTCCTTCCAGTACACTTTCCGGAGAAGACAGCCAACTCCCTGCAGAAAGCCATCACACAGTTCATCTGGGATAATAAGCGTCCTAGGATCAACCTGGACATAATGACTAAACCGAAAAGCATTGGGGGAATAGGGGTGCCACACATATTTAGATACTATATGGCAGCGAGATTGTCAGAGTTGGTGACTATGCATAGGAACCCGATCATGCCATGGCTTGAGATCGAAAATGTGAACCTGACACCACTTGCAATGGATCAGATCATCTGGATCCCGGAAAAGGACAGAGTTATACCTGAGCACCTTCCTCCTACTTCAAGGCATTCCATACAAATCTGGGACAAATACAGAGAAAAACTACACCTATCCCCATGCACCACAATGTTTTGCACGTTCCTGGGAAACAAGAAATTTCCACCAGGGGTAGACATACAAGACTTCCTCCCATGGATTGACAATAAAGCCTATCTATGTGCATCCTTGATCAAAGGGCGAGAGATTCGTACCTTTCAAGACCTCAAAGATAGCCTACAGATACCGAACAGTCAGTTCTTCCGATATCTACAAATACGCCATTTTATATCTCAAACCTTTCTGCAGGGTAATGCATCGTCACCAACCCCTACACAATTTGAACTCCTGTGCAACTCCTCGGACCAATCTGCTCATCTGATCTCAAGCCTGTACAATAAGCTCTCTGAAGACAATACCACCTCCGCACAAATATATATGACCAGATGGGAAGAAGATATACAGGAGACAATTGAACATGAAAAGTGGCAGACAATCTGGGTGAAGGCCAGTAAGACATCAGTGTGCACAATAATAATGGAGAAGGCATATAAACTGATATTTAGATGGTACATGACCCCATCAAAGCTGGCCCATCTATCGAAAAACACTCTCTCTCCGCAATGTTTTGGGGGATGTGGAGAGCGGGGTACATTCTATCACATGTGGTGGACCTGCGAGATAGTTAAGAAGTTCTGGAAGATGGTAGCCCATATTCTATCAGATATTTTCAAACACCACATTGAGCCCGAGCCCTTGTCATTTCTTCTAGGCCTACCTCTTAAAACTTTGAAAACCTCCGAATCCAATAAATTAGCGACACACATACTTACGGCAGCAAAAACATTAAGGGCGGCCAAATGGAAGAGCACCTTTCTACCAAATCAAACGACTCTTATCACCAAAGTGAATTGGATCAGAAACATGGAAACTATCAGAGCATATTTGCAGGGCAAAGACTATCAAAATGGTCTATTGTGGCTCCCCTGGGCGGAATATGTGACAGCTCAGACGGAAACGACTTGACTCACGGTCTTGGCTCCTCTGCGCTCACCCTCTGATCCCCCCCCCTATTTACCATTTCCCTTTCTTTTCTTGTTCGTATATTCTTTTCCCCTTTGAGAACTACAGAAAAGCATCATTAACGGATTAGGCAATCCTGACCATGTAACACAGTTTGCATAAAAGTAAATGATGATAATGAAGACAACGACATGTTCAGTTAATAAATGTGAAGATTTATCTGCTGCATAGAGTTACATGTATAGAACTGCTACCAACTATGTCATGCCAATCTGTGATAATGTAACCAGTTCTACAACTTACATGACCATACATGTGCTTATGCTATGCTTGTTGAAATTTAACAGAAAATAAAAATCTTTAAATAAAAAAAAAAAAGAAATGGGGGAATAGCTGTGGTATAGACATACTAGGCAAATAATTGGGTGAGCAGAAGGGCCCACTGATACCTGGGCCCACCGGGAGTTTTCCTGGCATCCCGGTGGGCCACTCCGACACTGAATGTGGGTCTTGCTCGTCAGGATTTTAACTGTGCCTGATCGATACATGCCCAATTTTGGTGGCCAAAACAAGAGTGCAGAGACTTGATTTTCACCCATCAGAGCTGCCATCGGTAATCATGGGACCCCATACAACTAAATTAATAAGGACCCCACAGGCCAACATGACACTGGGAGAAAATCCGGTGGGCCCCGCCACTCTAGACCCGCTGCCTGCCCTGCGAAGAGATTATGGTGGGTGCTGGAAGAGGATATACACAGTATTGGGGATGGCACTCGTGTCTGGGGCATGGCACGAGTGCTAACCTTTCCTAAGTGCTAAAATTTCTCAAGTGCTTAGAAATGACAGTTAAACAAGACAGTTGGACAAGGCATTGACAAGGCAAAAGGAACCGGACTCCCCTGCAATCATCAGTGAACCATCTGGGATAAGAAGAAAACAGATTTGTTTGTACCTGCTAGTTTGTTACTTCTTATTCCAAACATGCTTTATCCTGCATTTCTCCTCCTTTCACTCTCATGCTTCATAAAACATTTTTCACTACCTCCTCCGGCAAGTCCCACTTCTATACAAATCTCAGCCTCTGTACTCTCCTCTCCTTCCCTCTCCACACATGAAGTTTATAAAGTACTCTGTTTAGCTATTCCACAAAACTCCTCCTTTTCATACAAACGAAGGACTTATAAATCCCACTCACACTTAGTCTTTCTTTCCTTTCTATTGCTGGCAGCTGGGGACATTTCCCCAAACCCTGGCCCTTACCCCATCCCAGTTATATCACGACCACGAGCTCCTTCTCTCCGGAGCAAATTCCAACAGTACAGAACACTTACTCCTATACCCAAAAACCCAGTTAATCTTTCCTGTGCTCTCTGGAACGCCAGATCTGTCTGCAACAAGCTCACCGCTATACACGACCATTTCATTGCAAATTCCTTTAACCTACTCGCACTTACTGAAACCTGGCTTTCTCCTACTGACACCGCCTCACCTGCTGCCCTGTCCTATGGGGGCCTACACCTTACTCATACTCCTAGACCTGGTAACAGACCTGGAGGTGGGGTGGGTTTGCTTCTCTCTCCCCGCTGTACTTTTAAAGTTCTTCCACCTGTTCCCTCTTTATCATTCTCCTCATTTGAGGCTCACTGCATTAGGCTCTTTTCTCCGGTTTCACTCTGCATTGCTGTTATATATCGACCACCAGGACCAACTGCACAATTTCTGGACAACTTTGCTGCCTGGCTTCCTTACTTTCTTTCATCTAACATACCATCCATCATATTAGGTGACTTTAATATACCCGTTAACAACATTAACAACTCTTCTGTCTCTAAACTTCTTTCACTAACCTCCTCCCTAGGCTTATCTTTGTGCTCAGACTCCCCCTCTCACTCCAATGGTAATGCTCTGGATCTCATATTTACCAGACTCTGTTCAACCACCAATTTTACTAACTCACCATTTCCCCTCTCTGATCACAATATGCTCACATTTCAACTCTCACTAACTCCCTCCTCACCCCCTGCTATTCCCCAAACACGTACTTACCGTGACTTGCAAGCTATAGACGTGTCACATCTCTCTTCTTCCTTTGACTCTCTTCACTCTAATATCTCAGCCATCTCATGTCCTAATGTGGCTACCTCTGTCTACTATAGTACTCTCACCACTGCCCTAAATGAGCTTGCTCCTATAAAAACTAAACGTTCTCGACCCAAGCCACTTCAACCTTGGCATACTGCTCATACAAAAGCGCTCCAAAGACACTCACGTGCACTTGAGCGTCGCTGGCGCAAATCCCGTTCAGAATCAGACTTTTGGAGCTACAAATCTGCCCTGCGCTCCTTTAACACCAGCCTCTTCCAAGCCAAACAAACATACTTTACTTCACTCATTAACTCCCTTTCTAAAAAACCAGCACAACTTTTCTCCACCTTTAACACTCTCCTTTCCCCTTCTCCACCCCCTCCATGCACATCTGTCTCTGCTCAAGATATTGCTGAGCACTTCAAAAACAAAATTGACACTATCAGAAGGGACATTACACTACTCAACCCCCCTAGACTTCCACCACCCTCCCTCCACACTCCCCAGTCCCTCCTGTGCTCCTTCACCCCTGTCACTGATGAGGAAGTCTCAAAGCTTCTGGCCTCTTCTCACCTTACCACCTGCCCGCTTGATCCAATTCCCTCAAAACTTCTCCGCAATACCAATCCGTGTCTAATCAAAGCCTTAACTCACCTATTTAATCTTTCCCTCTCAACTGGACTGTTTCCTTCTCAACTAAAACATGCTCTTGTCACCCCCATTCTGAAAAAACCCTCTCTTGATCCCTCCAATCTTAACAACCTCCGACCTATCTCTCTGCTACCTTTCATCTCTAAACTACTTGAGCGCCTAGTCTACAACCGACTTACCTCATTCCTCTCTGACAATAACCTGCTGGACCCCCTACAATCTGGTTTTAAGCCACAACACTCCACGGAAACTGCCCTGACTCGACTGACTAATGACCTTTTAACCGCTAAAGCCAACAATCACTTCTCACTACTAATACTGCTTGATCTCTCAGCCGCATTTGACACTGTAGATCACCCTCTCCTCCTCCAGTCCCTCCAGTCACTTGGCCTTCGTGACACAGCCCTGTCCTGGTTCTCTTCTTACATCACCAATCGTTCCTTCAGTGTCTCCTACAATGGAGTAGCATCTTCTCCCCTACCTCTTTCTGTTGGAGTTCCCCAAGGCTCTGTCCTGGGACCATTACTATTCTCCCTCTATACTTCCTCCCTTGGCAAATTAATAAATTCTTATGGTTTCCACTACCACCTCTATGCTGACGATACTCAGATCTATCTCTCATCTCCTGACCTCAACCCAGAACTCCTAACTCGCGTCTCCTCCTGCCTGTCCGCTATCTCTACCTGGATGTCACAACGCTACCTTAAATTAAACCTCTCTAAAACTGAAATGGTTCTCTTTCCTCCAACTAACACCAGTAGCATCCCCGAAGTATCCATCATAGTTAACAATTCCACTATCACCCCCTCTCCCCAGGCCCGGTGCCTTGGGGTTATCCTAGATTCTGCCCTGTCATTCACTCCTCATATCCAGTCACTTATTAAATCTTGTCACTTCCACCTAAAGAACATATCCAAAATACGATCATTTATCACCCAAGACGCTGCCAAAATTCTTATTCACTCTCTCATCATATCGCGTCTAGACTACTGTAACTCTCTTTTAATTGGCCTCCCCCTCCAGAGACTGTCACCTCTCCAGTCCATAATGAACACTGCTGCGAGGCTCATACACCTCAGCAACCGCTCCTCCTCTGCCTCGCCATTCTGTCAATCCCTGCACTGGCTTCCGTTACCTTTCAGAATCAAATTCAAATTAATGACACTGACTTTCAAAGCACTTCATAACTCTGCCCCACCCTACATCTCTGAACTCATCTCTATATACTCACCCACTCGCTTACTACGCTCCTCTACTGACCTGCTACTCAACTCTTCTCTCATTACCTCCTCACATGCTCGCATTCAAGACTTTGCAAGGGCTGCACCCCTCCTCTGGAATGCTCTCCCACGGTCTGTCCGACTTTCTCCCAACCTTTCTACTTTCAAGAAATCTCTGAAAACGCACTTCTTTCGAGAAGCCTACCCTCACTCTGCTTAACTACCAAACGCAATACCACATTTCTCACCCACTCAATTCGATCTTGCCCACTCCCACACCTTGCGTATTACTCCCTTCCCTTTAGACTGTATGCCTATGCATAGGGCCTTCCTCACCTTTTTGTACCTGTATTGATTGTGATGTTTGTTACTCCATATATTCTATGTATGTAATTCATGTGATGTAGTTGTATAATCACATTTACTTTACAGTGCTACGCAATATGTTGGCGCTATATAAATACCTGTTAATAAAAATAATAATAATAATTATGACAAGGGGTACAAGTTGGGGAGGTACTTGTTGCGGTGGGAGGTTGGGAGGCTCACAATGGGTGAAGGGGTCTTCCAAATAGGGTGGTCGGCCCATGTGGTGGCAGACCTCAAGGTTGCTTGAGGATCCTGAAGGCAGTACCCCCTGTACCCCAATGATGGCAGGCTGTTTCCCATGAATACAGTGCTGTCTGCAACACTGTATTCATGAGAGGTGAAGGCACATAGTCACTGTCTTCTACCCCTTACCCTTTCCCCACTTTGCACTCCAATCAGACCTGCAGGTAAGGAGGATCAGCAGTCACAGGCCACAATAGATTCCTGTCTCTACTACCTGCCTATTTGTACCCGTCGGCACTGTATGCTGCAATAAGCATTATGTTTCCAATTCGGTGCTAAGTGCACAACACAACCGGACCTGCAACAACTTTGCACCCCATATATACTATAAACTCTCGTTTTTTTTAATACCTGAAGAATTAATACATTCAAACACGTAAATTACAGTTATGTAACTACTAATATAGATTAGGAACATTATTTGTCACCAGGAAAGTCACCTGCCTTCACCTGTCACCATGATGTCACTGGCAACCAAAAAGCGGCATAAGGTCTTTATTCTTATGATAACACTTTATCTGATTGCCATCTTTAACCATGGAAAATAGTGTTGGCCAGGAACATCATTAAATGATATAGACTATCATTGGAGCACATTGGAACAATTGATAAAAAATAAAAACTTCTGCCCAAAAGAATAAACGCTTAGGACAGGAATAAAGGCAAAAATCGGCAGAAAATAGAGATGGAGGAAATCTTCCCAAACTTTATATTCTAATTTTATTCAAAATAAATATCAAAGCAATGGCGGATAATGAGAACATTTCAAGGTTATGCTAAAAGCTGTATATTTACCCACTGCAATTAGCTGAATTATAACTGTCGCCTCTGGCCTCATATTTCTAAACAAACAGAAATGGCATATCCACTGGCCTTGCACATTTCAGGCGATTAAAGGAACCACTGCATATTGATACATTTACCCTTACAAATTGAAAATGTGACAAGAGGTTGGAAGACCCCCCCCCCCACCAGCAACTGTCAGCTGTAGCTGCATCACAGGGGCAGTAACTTTGCATCTTTCCTAGGAATCGTGTGTTCAGTTCAAATATTTCTACTTTCCCTTTGTAGTGCTTTTGGGCCTAAGCCATAAATATATAAAGGGCATTTACATTGTGCCAGGCAGGGGGCTATGGTAAAAAACTGGCAATGTTTTTCATACTTGGCACACCTTTGTGCTCTGGAGTGGATAAGCCCCTTGCCAATGAATGGAGTGCTACTTCTGTTCTCAGGCATCCAAATAAAGTTGCCAAATAAGGAGTATGATTGGCTATTGGTAGCACTTATGGGTACTGGGTGCATACAGGAGGCTCTATTCGGCATTACACAGGGTTTTTAATGTAACAAAATTAAACAACTGCTTTGAGACCACTAAAGGGGGAACCACAGATCATTGTGCTCTAAAGTGAAGAAAGTTCCATCTCTCCCAGACCTTTATATAAATGAAAGTCACCTGCCACCGCCCTTGAACAAAAATACACACTTTGGGCTGAAAACCAGGGCCATATTTCTATACCGGCCCCAAGGGTATGTGCCTAGGATGGAGGCTAAGGGGTTGATTCCAGGGGGTCTATCTAAAAAAGCGCGGAAAGTGTTTTCAAGAAAAACTTTAAAATTTCAAGCTACAAGCTCACCAGCAGACACTTGCAATTAAATCTGGTGGTGGAGCTGAAGGAAAATCAAGTATATCAGTGCAATTACAGAGCTGAAATTCCATTCAGGACTGGGTTTAAAAGACATAGTTGATAGGAAGTGTTTGATAGGAATATCTGGAATGCCAAGGTGATTGATTGATATTCATTGTGGGCGTCACAGATCATTTATTATCAGATACAATACATTGAGTCTGTCTGACTTTAGCTCCCTTCTTGCATTTAGTAGGTGCTGGCCGGGATTCTTCACATGCACATCATCGAGCGCTGGAATTTGTATCTGTGCCTGGAAACAATGTGTGTTGCTTAGTGTAGCAAAAAGTCTGCACAATGGGTCTGCAAAAAGGTGTTGTGATTGCATAGGAAAGTGTTGATGTTGCTTATATCACTCATAGAGCAGCAATCCCTCATGCTTTATGGTTAAGATTATTTCTATCTTTGCAACGAAGCTGGGGTGGCATTTTTTATTTCAAATCTCAGTTTATTCAGGATTACAGCAGCCCAAAAATACTAATCCAGCACTTTACCCATCCAGATTTCTGTGCTCTCTCATAGAGTATAGTAAGGTGGCTTGGGTTACCATTGGCCATTACCCTCATTAATGTGCTGGGATAATCACATTTTTTTCTCTCATTGCATATTATGATGAAGGTTCCAGTTGCCACTCAAAACTATAGAAATTTCACTAGCATAACCCTCGCTCTCATTGGGTAACATGCCAGAGGTGCCAAAGCCTATTGTTCTCACTTTATAATGTTCTAGAGATGCCAATGCCCATCTTTCTCACTGAATGAAATGCTACAGGTCCCAATGTCCATTGCTCTCACTGGATAATATGCTATAGGTATCAATGCCCATTATCTCAATAGATAATATGCTACAAATGTCAATGTCCATAGCTCTCTCTGTATAATGTGCTAGAGGTCTCAATGCCCATTACTCTCACTAGATAAAATGCAACAGATGCCAATGTCCATTGCTTTCTGTGTATAATGTGCTAGTGGTATCAATCCCCGTTGATCTCAATAGATTAATATCCTACAAGTACCAATGCCCATTACTCTCAGTGCATAATGTGCTAGAGGTGTCAATGCCCATTGCTCTAGCTAGATAAAATTCTACAGGTGCCAATGTCCATTGCCTTCATTGTATAATATTCTAGAGGTGCCAAAGCTCATTGATCTCACTGTATAATGTGCTAGAGGTGTCAATGCACAATGCTCTCATTGGATAAAGTTCTACAGGTGCCAATGTCCATTACTTCCAATGTATACTGCTCTAGAGGTGTTAATGCCCATTAATCTCACTGAATAATATGCTACACGTTTCAGTGATCATTGATCTTGCTGTATAATGTGCTAGAGGTATCAATGCCCATTGCTCTCGCTGGAGAAAATTCTACAGGTTCCAATGTCCATTGCTGTCACTGAATAATGTGCTAGAGGTGCCAATGGCTACTGCCTTCGTTTTATAATGTGCTACAGGTGCAAATGCCCATTGCCCTCACTGTTTAATGCTGTTAGCTGTTAGTAGCCAGCTTTTGCCAAGCCCTAGGAATATTCAATGATGGATTCTGAAGTAGAAGAAAGTAATCATTGCTTGGCAAATTGTGTCGGCATTGAGAAAACATGACAAATTCTCCACTTAATAAACAAAAAGCTACAGGGACTGATGTGAATGATGAACAATCACTGCAAAGCGCTGTCTAACATGCCGGCGCTATATAAATAAATGATAATAAAATTACTGCCACTTCAATGGAGCTGGGGATTTCTCAGCAGAATATACAGTGCATAAGCCTCATTGTCATATACTTCCATAGTGGCCTCCCTGCCTCCTACTTCCTGTCTCCTACTCCCTGTCTCCTACTCCCTGTCTCCTACTCCCTGTCTCCTACTCCCTGTCTCCTACTCCCTGCCTCCTACTCCCTGCCTCCTACTCCCTGTCTCCTACTCCCTGCCTCCTACTCCCTGCACGTAGAATCAGAACTTAAAAGGTTGTTCAACTTCAAACATTTTTTTCAGTTCAGTTGGTTTCAGACAGGTCACCAGAAATAAACACTTTCTCTGATTACTTTCTATTTGTGACCATTTTTCTATTATTGAAGAGTAATGTTTCATTTTTCACCTTCTAAACCAGCCCTGGGGGGGGGTAGACTTTTTTACCTGACTAAATTGATACATTTAGTTGATGCATTTCTTATCTTTGTCCCTGCTGAGCAGAATCTCTGGGTTTCATTACAGTCAGCTGTTAGAATTGATACAATAGTTGCTAATACTCCACAGATACTGCTGAGAAATGTATCAACTAAATGCATCAACTAAATGTACCAAATTGTAACAGTTCAGCTCCTGGACCACTGACTGAAACACCAGAGACACCAACATTAAACTTTAAACTTAAAGGGCATGTAAAGGCAAAAAAATAAAACCCTATTTTTACTTTCTTTAATGAAAAAGAAACCTATCTCCAATATACTTTGATTAAAAAATGTATACCGTTTTATAAGAAACCTGACTTATGCAGTGAAATTCTCCCTTCATTTACTGCTGTGGATAGGAATTGTCAGACAGTCCCTAACTGCTGAGCAGGGAAACAATCATACTTATGAACAGCAGGGGGAGCCCCCACCTTACTTCCCAGCCATGCAGAACTCAAGCAGCTTTGTTTGTTTCCCTGTAGAGCAGTCGGCGACTGTGTAGAGATTTGTATTGGATTCTCAACTCCAGCTGCAGGGACAAAGATCATGAAGCCAGATTTAAATAGATACACTGGGATTATATTTGGGGGATTTTTTTTGCTGCAGTCACTGGTTCTGCAGAGTTGGAGAAAGTTTGTATTAAACATTATAAAAACTATAAAATCCATATTAGATTACATGACAACACAGGAGCCAGTGCAGTCTGTATATTCTGATTATTCATCAGTCTTGCTGTATCGGCTTCTGGCAGATATTATTTGACTTATTCTGTTTTGATAATTTATGACGATCCCTAAGCAGCCCAGACCACTCTGAGCATGTGCACAGTCTTGGTCTTGCAAAGATGTTTAACAAAGTTACAAGATGGTGACCCCCTGTAGCCAACTTTGAAAACATAAATTATTTGTTTGATTAGGCTTGTGGTGCAGTAAGTTCATGTTTATGTTTAGTATACAAAATACAGCATTTCTAGCCTTCTTCTATTTTAGACTTTCCTTGTCCTTTAAAGGGTAACTTCACAAAAATATAACTTCATAACTTCACAAAAACATAAGATTTTCGAAAAGTAAACATAATTTCAAGCTTCGGACTTTGGAAAACGAATCCACCAATTGCCATCCCACTGGGGATTTACATTCTAGCCGGCGGGAGGCAGTTCTGGGAGATTAGTCGCCCCAAAGAAGATGAGATTTGTCACTGGGCGACAAATTAGCTTGGTGTGACATCACTTCCTGCCTGAGTCTCTCCCTGCTCACTCATAGCTCTGAGCTCAGATTACAGCAGGGAGGGGAAGAGGGAGGGGGGAAAAGGGAAGAGAGAGGAGTAAATTGAGCATGCTCAAGCCCAAGCCCTGGAGGTTAAAGCTGAAAACAGGAAGTCTGATATAGAAGCCCATGAGTACACAATAGAAGGAAAGAAATGTGGTGTTTCTTTTGACAGAGGACTCAGAGCAGCATTACTTTGAGCGATTACAGGTGTATTTATATAGACCTTTCTGATAAAGCTTACTCATTTAAATTTTAGCCTTTCCTTTTGAGGCATGCACCAGTGGTTTGTGTTGAGCAGCTGGGTTATGGAGCACTGCACTGTATATAACTAGTGATGGGCGAATAAATTTGGCAGGTGTGAATTTGCGGCAAATTTCTGCATTTTGCGGCAAGTGAATTAATTTTCGATACAACAGCAAAAATTCAAAGACAAAAAATCCACTGTGTCAGAATAGTCGCGCGCATAAAAATGGTTGCGCGTCATAATTATTCGGACGCCCATTGACTTTAATGCACTTGGACAAAATAGTCGCGTGTATAAAAATTGTTGCGGTGTTAAAATTGCCACGTGTCAAAATAGTTTTGACGCCTGTTGACTTTAATGCATTTCGCAAATTTTACGCTGTTTCGCTAATTTTTTGGCAAAGTGAAACAGGAGGGATCAACATCATCAGACAGACACCCCCTTTTCTACCCACACCCATGTGACTCCCAACACTAGATGAAAAGTGGGAGGGGCAGGGGTGTAACTACAGCAGAAGCAGACCCTGTGGTTGCAGGGGGGCCCAGGAGATTTAGGGGGCCCCATGAGGCCCAAATAATCAGCAATTTCAAAATGTATTGGTAAAACAGAAGAACTTTTGGATTTGTTGTGGGCCCTAAAATGAATTTGCTGTGGGGCCCAATAACATGTAGTTACCGACTTGGGAGGAGGAGGCCGCCTTATTGTACTGTATACAGAGGCCAATAGACTGCAGTGCTTACACTCTACACCACAGTATAACACAAGCCTTTTTTTAGAATAGAATCTGCAGCTTTGGCCTCTGGTTAAACGTGCAACTCCCAGCAACCTCCTGGCAGCCATGCTTGGGGGGGGGGTGCTGCTACAGGAGGGGATTTCTCACAGAAGTAAAGTCGCTGCATCTGATCAGCACTGACTCAAACGGGCGATGATTTTTCCTGCAGGCTGAGGAAAGGCACAGAGTCAGCAGATCAGCACAATCCTGCTCGTTCGGTCTCAGTTGGGACAGAAAGCGTTAACCCTGCGCTCGGATTAGCGCCTCCCTCCGCTTTTTTCCGGCCCTTCCCTCTCCAAGCGGTGGGTTCCCTCTAGCGGTGAGCGGCGGAAGCGCAGCGCCCTGGGAAGTCAGATCGAGGCTGGAGTCCTGCGCTGCATTCCATTCCATCCCATTCATGCTGAGCGGCTGTTGTACATTGGAGCGCCGGCAACTCGGGGGACTAGTCGCACCATGGAAGCGCTCACTGACTCCCGCTGTAAGTAACCCGCTCTTTTCTCTATGCGCAGCCCGGGGGGGAACTTTCCCTCTGCTCATCCCATTTCTCTGGCGTGTGGGACCGGCGAGCTTGGAGTCCGGCTGTTGTGTCGCTTCCAGCGCGGAGAGATTCGGCTGCTGCTGCCGCTTTCCATTGTCGGGGCTGGACGTGGCCGGGATGTGGGGGAGCCGCAGGGGAGAGGGAGGGAGACTCGCGCGGATCTGCAGCAACACCGGCAAATAGGAGGATCCGCTAGTGATGCACCGAGTCAGCCTGATGCCCAAGTACAACTATAATCAGCCTTAGTATTGACTGAATCATACCCAGTGTATCCCCCTCACTGCTGCTCAGCATTATCCCCATCTTTGTACAGTCACGTGCTCACTGTATCCCCATTCAGTCCCACTGTGTAACCCCATTGTACCCCCATTCAGTCCCACTGTGTTGTACCCCCATTCAGTCCCACTGTGTTGTACCCCCATTCAGACCCACTGTGTTGTACCCCCATTCAGACCCACTGTGTTGTACCCCCATTCAGACCCACTGTGTTGTACCCCCATTCAGTCCCACTGTGCTGTACCCCCATTCAGTCCCACTCTGTACACCCTGTACCCCCACTGTGTACCCCCATTCAGTCCCACTGTGTACCCCCATTGTACCCCCATTTAGTCCCACTGTGTACCCCCATTTAGTCCCACTGTGTACCCCCATCCAGTCCCACTGTGTACACTCATTGTACCCCTGCCTAGTGCTGAAGAGGCAGCAGTTGGGGGGCTGGAGAGGCGGCAGTGCACTCTGGCTGTGCCGGGATAAGGCTTGTGCTGCTGCTGCTCGTTTGCCTCCAAAGAGCCAGTGAAACTACAGGGAGGCACAGGGCGGAAATCTCTTCATTTTATACCAAAGTGTCTGACTACTGAATTCATCTCTTTCCACTGCTAAATCTGTCAACTTTCAATGGATTTTGCCTTATTGTTCCTAATGGTTGTGTCCAAACTGCTGTACCTGGGGGGAGATGTAGTTCAGCTGGAGCAGGTTGGACATCCCTGTGCAGATGAGTTGCCTGGTGGATTGCAGGCTGTGGGGGGATTGCAGGCTGTGGGGGGATTGCAGGCTGTGGGGGGATTGCAGGCTGTTGGGGGGATTGCAGGCTGTTGGGGGGATTGCAGGCTGTGGGGGGATTGCAGGCTGTGGGGGGATTGCAGGCTGTGGGGGGATTGCAGGCTGTGGGGGGATTGCAGGCTGTTGGGGGGATTGCAGGCTGTGGGGGGATTGCAGGCTGTTGGGGGGATTGCAGGCTGTGGGGGGATTGCAGGCTGTGGGGGGATTGCAGGCTGCGGGTATCGGTGCTTTGGGTACTTAATGCACAGTCGATAGGGCGCTGAATTGAAGAGATGTTTGGCAGAGGAGTGAGTGAGCATGATACAAATATATGTTTCTATATCTCCTCTATTAATAATGTAAATACTCACTCCAATTGTACATTTAGAAAATGGTTTGAGCTCCTGCTGCTCTTACGTCTTATGACTCGGCTGCTTTTCTGGATACAGTTAGTGAGCCGCGCGTGTGCCCAATGGGCATGTGTTGTGCATAGGGTTGCCACCTTTTCTGAAAAAAAAATACCGGCCTTCCTTTATATTTGTCTTTTTTCCCTATTAATAACATTGGGATCAACCATAATTTTTACCGGCCAGATGGCAACCCTAGTTGTGCAGCAGGGTGATATAGTAACCTCAGCAGAGTGACTGAACGCCGTGCCTTTAAATGCTGCAGATCTCACAAACCAACCCCCCCTCCCTTTAAATCCGCCAAATTAGCCATTATTTCATCTTTTTTACATTTTTATAACGAGTCGACGGTGCCCAGAGCCGGAGATCCCCTGTTAATTCATTGGTGGGTGTTGGATTCAGCAGTAACTGAACAACGAGATGGGGAATGTGAATCCCTTTCCGAGGCAACGATGCTTTTGTATTGGAGATGTGGAATGAGCTGGGCTCTAGTGAGCGGCTCTGGGTCGGCTCTAGGGGGGTTGTTAGAGATTCACTTGCAAATGCTGGTTGGGGGCAATGAGGTGTGTGTGCAAATACCCCAGTGGGCTTGAGATTGCTTTGGGTGTGGGCACTATGGGGGCACAGAGTATTAGAGCAATAAGGCACCTGCATTGCACATTTCCTCCTAGTGCCCAGCCCCCGCACATCCCACATCTGTGGGATAAATGGGAATTTGTAGCATTAACCCCCTGGATGCCCTGTTTCACCACTCTGGGGGTGTGCGTATCCGATCAGTACCCCCAATAGTAGGTATTTCATTATGTCTCGCCTTGTGCCACTCAGTTTGGTGCCCACAATGGTTTATAGAGAGATGGATAAGACGAACGGAGGACGGTCCGTGAGATAAAAAAAACCAATAATAGAGCCCCCCAATGTTGGGGCCCCTCCTGTTATTGGAAAGTAAATAGAGGCAGTTGTGCAAGGCTATAACATGATTAATCATGCATGAAAGGGGGTCACATAGATTTACCCACTGGAGGCTTTTAGCTTGATGTTTTCATTGCCTAATGCCAAGCTCCTGCTTATACAGAGGTGGGGGTGATATTTCCAAATTTGCAGCCCTAACCGACAGTTGGCAATAACCATTATATTCCGTTTTGTCTCCATCTCTCATCTGTGTTTTTATGATGCTGCGGAATGCGTTGGTGATGCCTGTAACGGGCAGAAGACAACAAGGAGATTGATCCGCAAACTATTATACACAGCACAAATATTACCCCGAATCAGGCAACTGCTTTATAGGAACGAAGGGGAGCACCGACGCCCCTCTTGCTTTTCCCCAAAAACAGCTGTTAGGCATGTTGTTAACCCCTTCCCGTTTGGGTGCAGTTAAGACATGAGCCGATGATTAAGCCTACGATTAAGGGATCTTGTTTCCGAAATGCGTAAGGCAATGTATACCTGCCTGATCCCGCAATAAACCTGCCTTTTATACCGGAGTGCCGTCCTTCCTTGGTTTTGAGACTAAGACATGAGCTGAATGGGGGGATGAGAGTGTTAAATCTCTTGGGGTTGCACCTTTTTCCAGTTTAGGGGAGGAAGCGAAAGGGCCAGTGGTCCCTCTGGTGCATTATTGAAAGAATATGATTGGAAGAGAGTTTAGCATTAACCCAGAAATGTATTTAGGGCGTAGAAAGTGCAGGCTGCAGTAAAATTGAGCGCAGGGCTCTTTCAGGCCTTTCTCCAAATTGGCCCCAGGTTGGGGTGAAAGCCTTAAAATAATCGCAGATGTTGGACCAAACTGCTTGACCTTTGCTCCCTTTAAAACAGCCCTTTGGAAGGTCTGTGTGTTGCATGATGGGACTCATCTCAGGAGTGGGATGGCCAAGAGCCACATGGCTCGTCTGCTTAGGGTGTTGGGTTTCTTTTTAGATTCTGGAATTTAAAGGGTTAATCTCTCCCCATGCCCCATCGGCAGCTCTGAGTTCCAGGAGCCTTTGGGGTATGCTGGGAATTGTAGGCAGCTGAAGAATGCGTATACAGTTCAGTAGTCTTGCCCCTGTGTGTTTCCCTCCCTCCTGTGTCCGCTTTGGGGGGTGGGATGTTACACCGGCTGTTTTTTTGTTGCTGCAACTTTTTGTTTTTCTTCAGGGACAAACCTGAAGTGGCCCGATAATGCCAAGATGATGCCCAGGCATGTGACAGTTGGGCATGCGTGCCATGCTTTCTAGGATTGACAGTAACTAGAATGTGAAATGATTCACTATATTTCCTGCTGTTTTCACGCAGCAGCCTTGCCACTTGTGACATCAACATGCAGCACTAAATCCCTTCATCCCACAGTTCCAGCCCCTTTGTCTGCATGCTGTCCCACAGTTATAGCCCTTTCCTCTTACACTGCCTTGCTTTTGAGTTTATTTTAAGAAGAGATCATGAACTCTGTATAAACAAACCCCTCAGACAGATTCTCTGTTAATTGAAAGAAGAAACAAACTGTAATCAGGTTAAATAGTAGGGTTATTGGAGAACAAAGTTAAAAAGTTTAATTTCTAAAACATTAGCAAGCGGCAAATATCAATGCCTAGATACTTTTAGAGCCCTTTAACCCCTTAACTGCCTGTTTGATCTTAATCATGTAAACTCCAAGTAAAACCCACAACACTAGCAGTCAGGTACTTGACAACTGAGTCTAGCTGGCTTCTGATGAAGTGGCTGGGATGCCATGAAATGCGTAAGGTTGCACTCCATATATGTTAGTTTTAAAAATATGAAAACATTGGTCATTTTATTTTTAATTATTCAGATTTCTTCTTGCTCCATTAAATATAAACTAGTTCCTACTTGACAGTTTATGGGAGGTCAATTGGAGGCTGGGTTCTCTGTGCAAGTTGGGATAGTTCATGTGAAGGCAAAAGCTCAATGCAGGAAGCAATATGTATAGATATTGAGAATGAATTCTTGGACAGAAAGGCTGCAGTAAAGTGTATTGCTGCAGATGTCCATTTGGCAGTCTCCCTTTGCATTGCTCAGCAGAACAATTTGGAGAGGGATTCCATGCAAAAAGCTGCAAACTAAGGGCTGCTTGTTATACAATGTTTTAAATATCCAAAAATGCCTCTGTTTGTTTAATCTTATTTGAGTGCAGCCTTTGGGCAAGACACCTAGCGCCACTCACACAGGGTTAATTATATCTTAGTTGGGATCAAGTACAAGCTACTGTTTTATTATTATTTCTGGAGAATGGATCTTTCTGTAATTTGTATCTACTTACCTTCTGTCCAGTAGAAATTTATATAAACATTAAAACAAACCCAATAGGCTGCTTTTGCTTCCAATAAGAGTTAATTATATCTTAGTTTGGATCAAGTACAAGCTACTGTTTTATTATTATTATTTTTTTAACAATTCTTTATTCATGATTTCAAAAGAGAGGTACAGAAGAAAGAAGGGGAAGGGGGTGGGGGTAACAGATCCACTTTTAAAATAACTTTTCACACACGTTTTTAGCAAGAAAACAAGAAGTTCCTACTCAGATCTATAACTCTTACATATAGCAACATCAATAGTACAAATTAGATCATAAATATATAGTTTGCTGGCCTATTCTTATGAATGAAAAGTTTGCTCAGTTAAATCAGGTATATTCTGTGGAAATTATATGGGTTTCACCTATGTGTTAGTTTAAAGGCCTCAAAAACTTCACCCAGGGGTGCCATATTTTCCAATATTTATTGCTTTGATGGTACTGTTTTATTATTACAGAGAAAAGGGAAATCATTTTAAAAAAATTTTATTATATGGATTAAATGGAGTCTATGGGAGATGAGCTTTCTGGATAACTGGTTTCTGGATAATGGATCCCATATAATTATAAGGCATACAGACATGACAGCCTGAACTAAAATCCAGCCAATTGCCTGGGATAATATGATGGTATCAAAGGTAAAACGTATCTATTTACCTTTCTGAATTAGAGTTTAATTTCCTGTGTCATTTCTTGGGGTCTTTGGGTAAATCATTTAGGGGGTTATTTATCAAGCTCCGAATTTATCTCAGTGTTTCTAAGATAAAAATCCGAGCAACTCAGAATTCCCGAATGGACCTTATTTATCATTCAAAAAATAGGTTCGGGTAAAAACCTGAAAAACTTCAGACCTTTGCCCGAAAAGTCCGAAGTTCTCGGACTTTTCCGCAAAAACCACAAATTTTCCGCAGTTTTCAGAACTTTTTGGCCCAAAATCCCCAGACTTATTGGATATTGTTACTGACAGCAGCGCAGACACTGGGACGTTCCCCATTGACTTATACAGGACCCCAAGAGCTTTGAGATGCCGGGTTTTCGGATTCTGAGTTTTCATACCATCGGACTTTAATAAATCCGAATTTTTTTTTAAGGTCTGAAAAATCTCCCTGTTTTTATCGTAATGCTTGATACGGGGGGCTTGCTGTGCTTGGATAAAGCCGATAGTGCTGTGTATAATTAATTTGGCTATATAACAAATAGGCAATAATACACACTGCATATTTTTATGGCTTGAATTCCGTCCTAATTTGGGCCAGATTGCATTACTGCTGTGCCGCTGCCATCAGATTGCCCCCTGGGGAATTGTATATGATTGTCAGACGTAAACTCTGCAACTCAAATTAAAACAAAGATATGAAAGGCACGGCGGCCCCTGGTACTGGTAACAGCCCCCTGCCAGCTGCTGTTCCTTAATGAGCAGCCGTAGAACCTTAGAAAGCAGCCTTCCCCCCCCCTTACACTGGACACGGGCTCTTCTAATCTTTCATTGGCCCCAGTGGAGGGGAACTATCGCAAAAAGGAAAATTTAAAATAAACATCATACTGAAATAAGAAACTTTCTAAATACAATCAATTAAAAATTCTGCATAGTTTCTTAAATAATTGAGTTTATATTCACTTTCCCTCTCTGAGCATCTGTTTCTCTTCATTCTGTCTTCTTGCAGCAGTTGGGTGTCAGATATTCATTGACAGTTAGATCCAATATATCTTATAGGGGGCTTCTTTTCCTAGCAGATGTATTAGAGCTCACTCAAATAACTGAATCCAGTACAAACACAATCTAACAAAATAACTGCCTTTTGCACAAATCCTGCATGTAGAGAGACAGGATGTCTGGTGATTTTAATAGAGTGAGCTCTAATACATCTTCTAGGCAAAAGGGACCCCCCCCCATAAGATATATTGGATCTAACTGTCAATGATTATCTGACTCCCAACTGCTGCATGAAGACAGAATGAAGAGCAACAGATGCTGCGAGAGGGATAGTGAAGATAAACTTGATTATTTCAGAAACAATGCAGAATATTTAATTTATTATATTTAGAAAGTTTATTATTTCCATGTGCTGAAGCTTATATCACATTTTCATTTTCGCGATAGTTCCCCTTTAAGGTCTGAGATTCAGCCCCCTAAAAAACCAAGGAGGTGATGGGAACTGTAGTTCTGCAGCAGAACTACAGTTCCCACAACCCCTCACTTGCATGGGTCAGTGCTGACTCAGTTTGTGCCCTGATGTCCTTCAGGACTACAGGTTCCCATGCAACACCTCCACCTGCTGTAGGTTGCTACCGGCCTGGCCGGTAAAAATGATGGTTGATCCCAATGTTATTAATAGGGGAAACAGATAAATATATAGGAAGGCAGGTATTTTTTTTTCGGAAAAGGTGACAACCCTAGCTGACAATAATGTCCCTGTCTCTTTAACTCTGTGCTATTTATGGTCAGATTGCAAGTGGTAGGGCGCAGTCTTGCTTTGGGGGTAATACCGCAGTGCTTTAACTTGCCTTTCGTGGGCACTATAAGTAAGGATAAATGCCAGGAAGATTGCACCCTGCTGAGTGTAGGTGGCAGTTATAACCTTTTAAGCAACTCTTCTGTAACAGAGAGCAGTGGTGTGATAGCATGGTCTGTGCAGGCTTTGTATTTATTTTATGGCTGCCTGTGTATAAGGCCTGGGAGCCTTTGAATAGTTCTGCTCTCTGCTTAGTTAGATGTGACATTCCAGTGCTGGGTGCCTGTGCCGGGGGAGCAGAAAGGACCTCCTCGGTGCAGCTTTTATCACTTCCATGATTGACAAAGCCCTTTTAAAGCTGCAGGCTGTCCAACGATTTGCTTTCTGTCATCCTATAATAATCCCTGTATATATTCTCATCAAATAAGCTGCTATTTTCAGGCACATTAGACTGCTCAGTGGCTTTGGTTACTCTTCCTGAGCTAAGCGTTCTCACCTATACAGATATAGAGCTCTATAGATAGTAGGGATGCACCGAATCCAGGATTTGGTTTGGGATTCGGCCTTTTTCAGCAGGATTCGGATTTGGCCGAATCCTTCTGCCCGGCCGAACCGAATCCGAATTTGCATATGCAACTTAGGTGCGGGGAGAAAAATCATGTGACTTTTTAATCACAAAACAAGGAAGTAAAAAGTGTTTTCCCTTTCCCACCCCTAATTTACATATGCAAATTAGGATTCGGTTCGGTAATTGGCAGAATCTTTTGAGAAGGATTCGGGGGTTCGGCCGAATCCAAAATAGTGGATTCGGTGCATCCCCAATAGAGAGCAATGCCGGTAAATGAGCAGATGAATGGAGATGTAGGATAATTTTGTATAGCTCAAATCCTTGCCATAAGGGCTTTGGCACAGGGGGGCAGGGTGTTTTGTCACTCTTGAAAAATTGCCTTTTGGACGGGGAGTAGAAGTAGCATGTCTTGACCAGGGCAATGACCAAGAAAACATGGAAGCATAACAGAATTGTACAGGCAAGGACATGGTGATTGTCAGTGTACATGTATTTTCAGTAGGGATGCACCAAATCCACTATTGGGATTCGGCCGAATCCTTGATGAAAGATTCAGACAAATACCGAACTGAAGGTGATTTCCTTACCCGCCCCTAATTTACATATGCCAATTTGGATTCTGTTCGGCCGGGCACAAGGATTCGGCCAAATCCGAATCCTGCTGAAAAAGGCCAAATCCTGACCGAATCCCGAGCCGAATCCTGGATTTGGTGCATCCCTAATCTTCAGGCATTTTGTTGCCTGCTTAAAAGGCGATTTTTGCAAAGGTGCCCACACCCTGTGTGCCATGGCCCAAGAAGAAAGATAACACGGCTACATAAATAAATGCATTCCCAAAATGTAATGGACTTTTAGGACATGGCATTTTTTTTTTTTTTTTTGCTTTCTGTAAAATTTTGCTTGCGGTATGAGCATGAAGACGACTTGGAAACACTTATACATTGAATAGTACAGGTAAGGTATGGGATCGGTTATCCAGAAAGCTCTGAATTACCGAAAGGTAATGGACTGCATTTTAGCCAAATAATCCAAATTTTTTAAAAATGATTTCCTTTTTTTCCTTTAATAATAAAACAGAACTTTGTAATTGATTCAAACTAAGATATAATTAATCCTCATTGGAAGCAAAACCAGCCTTCTGGGTTTATTTAGTGTTCACATGATTTTCTAGTAGACTTAAGGTATGAAGATCCAAATTACAGATCCGTTACCCAGAAAGCCCCCAGGTCCTGAGCATTCTGGATAACTGGTCCCACACCTGTATTGTAAGCAGCAAGGGCAATGGTTCATGCCGGTGACCACATGTCCCTTGTGCCATTGCCCTTTATTGTGAAAACTGTATTTGGCATTAACCCTTTCACGGCCACAGTTGGAGTCTGATTTATTTTCAGACAACAAACATGTGGTATAGTATATGTAGGGCCCGGGACTACAGTCATTTTACATGGGCACTGTAGATTCTGTAGGTGATGGCACATAGAGCACCCCTAGTGTCTTGGTAGGGTGCTGGGAGTAGTAGAGAGAACCAGGGATTCCTTTTATCTATGGGATTGTAGGACAGAGCAGTCTTCTCTTTCCCTGGCGAGGAGCCAGTATATCAGGGAAAAGCTCACTGATGAAATGCTTGCCGGATTGTCTAATTATTTAACATGTTCAGCCCCCGGTTTGAGGACGGAGGGCACGCTTCCAATCACATTAAAGCCGCGTCTCCATGTTTTGGGCCTGCGGGGGGAATCTTATTGAATATAGCTATGAATAGTTAATATCTTACACACATCATCGCTGGATGGAAAGTCTGCTCTGCATCCCAGACATTTATAGACTATATTGCTTGTGAGTCATTATACACGACTCCTGGAATCGTAAATCTGCCTGTGCTTAAACACTCAATGGGAAAATTGCAATTGGCCCCAGTAGGGGCCAATTGCAATTTTCCCGTTGAGTGTTTAAGCTTTAGCAGATGCATGATGTCAGTACTGATTGGAGCTTTCTGTATGTGTATATGCCCTGAGCAATTATTACATATAAATGCCAACATAGGGGCAGGTATCTGCTAACTGCACTTAATAAGGACAAAAGACACCTGGCTCCATCTCTTTCTATATTGCTTAATCATTCATTACAAATGGCTTTCCGGAAGCACCAATCTGCTCAACCCTACGCTCAGTGGGATAATGCAGACGCCAATTACAATTCTCCCATTGAGTGTTTGAATTTTGCTACATCGTGTCTATACTAATTGAAATGTCAATTTGTTATTTAACTTTTTATTCAGCAGCTCTCCAGTTTGCAATTTCAACACTACAGTCCAACTTACCCTAGTAACCATGCACTGATTTGAATAAGAGACTGGAATATGAATAGGAGAGGCCTGAATATAAAGATTAGTAACAAAAAGTAGCAAGAACAATACATTTGTAGCCTTAGGGCTGAACTACTCTGTGCGCCTTCTTCAGATTCGACGCGCTAAGAGGAATCGCATGCGCCGAATATAATGTAAGTAATAGAAATGTCGCACCTACAACTGCGGGCATCCGACACAACTGTCTGATGAAGACGCAACTTGCAGCGTTCACATTAGAAAGTCATGTCGTTTCCGATGCACGCAGTTTGTAGGTGCGACGTTTTTATTGCTTTCATTATATTCCTTTCCACGCATCGGATCTGAAGAAGGCGCACAGTGTAGTTCAGCCCTTAAAGAGCATTTGCTTTTTAGAGGGCGTCTGTGACCCTCTTTCAAGAGCTTGAAAGCGTCAAAAGAAGAATTCGAAAACTATATATATATAAAAAAAAAACTGCTTAGCGTTATTCATACTAAGGGCAGAGACATACGCTCAGATTCGGGGAGCTTTAGTCGCCCAGTGATAAATTGTCTCTTCTTTGGGGCGACTAATCTCCCCGAACTGCCTCCCGCCGGCGATTTAGTTTCTAGCTGGAGGGAGGCAGTTCGGGAAGATTAGTTGCCCCGAAGAAGAGGCGATTTGTCTCTGGGTGACTAATCTCCCCGAATCTGAGTGTGATCTCTGCCCTAAAAGTTAACTTAAAGGTGAAGCATGGGGACATTTATGTTTTGACTTGATAAATTGAATCTAATGTTCCTGGAATAGACAGTGGGCACTGGGCTAGTAGATTTTCCCCCTGAGGTTTATCTCGTTTGTTGAAGAATATATTGTGCTCTAATGGGAACCCTATGCCTGCCCGGCTGGCTTGCAAATTTGGTGATTGCCCCGCTCTCAGGTTACATGACCCCTCTGTCACATGGTGGTGGGAACCAGTGCTATTAACTTGTTTCCTGGCTGGGGGGAAGGGAACTAAAGGTCACAAAGTGGGGGCACTTGGTCCTTCTTGAGAAATAATGGCTGGGCAACATTTGAATTGACATCATTCAGTACAGGTCAGGGGGCAATGACCCAGGAGGCTCCAACCTGCGCTCTGTTTGCTGTAGCGTTCATAGAGGGGGTCGGCTGAGAATGGAGTATGGTCCAATCAGCTCTGGCACTTCTATAAACCTTGCAACTCCATTCAAATGCCTTTATACCCCACAAGCACAAATTCACATCAGCAGCAGGACTAGTGGTCCCGGGCCAACCTAATGCACATGGAACATAATACAGTATACAGACCGTAATGGTTCAATGTATTTAGTGCAGCTGGGAAGCTTTTTCCATTTAGGGCTGCACAGAATTTTAAATGATTTCATCTTACCGTTCATAATGGGGTACAGCGTTCTCAAGCCGATCTATAAAGTGACAGTGGAAGACATTGCCCTGTGGGTTTTGGGGTCTGCCCATCCGTATACCAGTGAGTTAGAAATGCTCAAGAGCAGGAAAGGTTATAGGATACTTTAAGGCAGGGATCCCCAACCTTTTGAACCCGTGAGCAACATCGAGAAGTTAAAGGAGTTGAGGAGAAAAGCTAGCATGAAAAATGTTCTTGGGGTGCCAAGTAAGTGCTGTGCTTGGCCATTTGGTAGCCCCTATGTGGCTTGTCAACCTACATTGAGGCTCTGTTTGGCAGTGCACCTGGTTTTTATACAACTAAAACTTACCTCCATGACTGGAATTCAAAAATAAGCTCCTGCTTTGAGGCCACTGGGAGCAACAGCCAAGGAGTTGGTGAGCAACATGTTACTCACAAGCTACTGGTTGGGGATCACTGGGTTATAGGATACTTTAAGGTGACACGTGGAGGCCGTTAAAGTGGTCAGTAATGTGATGGAGTGGAGCGCAATGATAGAAAATGTAATTCTAAGCAAGATTCCGATATGCTTTCTTTACATTCAATGCTCCTAAAGCTATGTATACATGTAATTGGCACTAAACGCTGTGCTTGTTTATCCTTTTTTTTTAGTTCTTAGATTCTGTCCTTTGAAACCACATCACAGAAGTTGATTTCCCTCCACCAGATCTGTTTAGCATCTGGCTTCTGCTACATTGTTTCAGAAGTCAGAGCCAGGAGTGCAGAGAATATAAACAGTATATAAACCGGTATGGCAGAAGCCGATGCAGAGGTCTGTGTTTTTTCCGCCTGTCAAGAAAATACAACTTTGCCTCCCACTTGGAAAATGCGCCTGTAACATTCCCTGCAACCTAATCTCTGCTGTTGTAGAAAATTGTTCATATATCTGAGTGTTGTGACATCCTCCTGCACTCAGTGCCAGCTTGTTGTGTCTGCAGCGATATTCATGGTGTCTCTTCTCACCTGGTTTCTCCAAATAGAAAGACGTTCTCTCTGGCACAGGTGCAAAGGCTTCATATCAGCGAAAGCGTTTGGTTCTAGTATCAATATAAAACAAATATATGTATATTTTGCAGAGCTTTCAAGTGGAGCTCCACCCAAAAACTGTGTTTTGTGCATATCAAATGCAAACTCCGCTTTGCATTTGACAGTGAACATTTTTTGTAAACATAAATGCAATTGAAAGCAGTACATCACTCACTCTATATATCCTCTGCACTGCTGGTTCTGACTCCGGAAACAATGACTGCTGGTTCTGGTTCCTGCTACATTGTTTAAAGAATGAGTCTGGAAAGTTGCTTAAATTTACATTCTATTATTATTCATAAAAAGCGTTCCATTTAAAAATAAAAGTATACTGGCTGTATTTTGGGAAATACAGGCAGTCTCATACTTGTGAAGGTATGGGACCTGTTATCCGGGAATGCTCCGGACCTGGGGTTTTTCGTGTAACGGATCTTTCCAAATTTGGATCTTCAGACCTTAAGTCTACTAGAAAATCATGTAAACATAAATACATCCAATGGGCTGCTTTTGCTTCCAATAAGGATTAATTATATCTTAGTTTGGGTCAAGTACAAGGTACAGGTATAGGATCCCTTATCCGGAAACCCGTTATCCAGAAAGCCCACGAATTAAGGAATGGCTGTCTCCAATAGACTCCATTTTATCCAAATAATCCAAATTTTTAAAAATGATTTCCTTTTTCTCTGTAATAATAAAACAGTAGCTTGTACTTGATTCCAACTAAGATATAATTAATCCTTATTGGAAGCAAAACCAGCCTATTGGGTTTATTTAATGTTTAAATGAATTTTTAGTAGACTTAATGTATGAAGACCCAAATTACGGAAAGATCCGTTATCCGGAAAACCCCAGGTCCCCAGCATTCTGGATAACAGGTCTCATACCTGCATATTGAATCCTTAGTCAAAGCAAAACCAGCCTATTGGGTTTATTTAATATTTAAAGGATTTTCTAGTAGACTTCAGCTATAAAGATCCAAATTACAGAAAGATCCGTTATCCGGAAGACCCCAGGTCCCAAGCATTCTGGATAACAGGTTCCATACCTGTACTGTTTTATTATTATTATTATTATTATTATTATTATTATTATTATTATTATTATTATTATTATAGAGAAAAAGGAAATAATTTTTAAAAGTTTGTATTATTTGGCTAAAATGGAGTCTAAGGGGAGACAGCCTTTCCAAAATTCAGAGATTTCTGGATAATGGGTTTCTGGATAACTGATCCTATACCTGTATGTGGAAATGTTGCACTCTAAAGTGATAGAATATGGTTTAAGACAGTTAGTCCAACTTGGGTTCATCCGATCCTTTGGCACTTGGGTTTACAATCAGATTAAAGCAGAAGCCTATGCATACTGTAAACTAGAGGGTATTGCCCAGCAGGATTCTCCTATAGATGTTCTCTGTGTGTCTAGAGCAGGGATCCCCAACCTTTTTTACCCATGAGCCATATTCAAATGTAAAAAGAGTTGGGGAGCAACACAGACATGAAAAAAAGTTTCTGGGGTGCCAAATAAGGGCTGTGATTGGCTATTCGGTATGTGGCCTGGCAGCCTAGAGAAGGTTCTATTTGGCAGTACACATGGTTTTATGGAACAAAAACTTGCCTCCAAGCCTGGAATTCAAAAATAAGCAGCTACTTTGAGGCCATTGAGAGCAACATCCAAGGGGTTGGGGAGCAACATGTTGTTTGTGAGCCAATGAATGGGGATCACTGGTCTAGATTATGACTTGTCTCTGTATTTGCTTATTTACAAGAGGGCAGAAGCTGCCATATTTGGTACAATGAGTATAAAGTGCAATAACTGCAAATACTTGTGTTCAGATATTATGTCTTGGTGACTACTGTGAAAGTGGAAGCAGAGGCAAGCAGTATGGCAATTCCAACTTTAAAATCTGAACACCGCGCAATAGGATTCTATTTTAGGCACAGTGGTGGATTATTATTGCTAATATCCACTAATATGCCAAGTGTCATTCCATAACTGTATCCAGCATGTGAAAATATGCGCTGCTTTCCTCTCCCCCATCTGTTTAATCTTGTCCGGGTGCAGCCTTGGGTCCTGTGCTGGGTGCACTCAGACAGGTGTTTGGGGGGAAAATTCCAAGAATGAGCATGAATTACTCCAGGCAAATGACTTTGCTGCTATGGGGCCTAAAAGTTTTTGTCATTTTATGTAAAATAGGGTAGATTTGGAAAAAAAAAAGTCTAGATTGGATGAGAAAAAGTTATCTTGTACTTGCCTGGGGCGTGTATTAATGAGACCATTTCCTTTTCCTTTCTGGTAACAGAACAGCAGTTCTGATTTGCTTTTTGGCGGGTGTTCTGTATCCTGTATACTCAGAGCTTATGTCTCATGATACACGACTGATTAACCTTAAATTCAAATGCTATGGGAGTAAGAGAGAGATCAGAAAGGGTAACTTGTGCAGAGTAGTACACAAATATATATACAGAATAATTTAATCCCAATATAAGTTATAAGGCTATTTGAAGCTTTGTGGTGTTCTGTGACCATATAAAGGCACAAGGCTACAGGGTGCTTTGAGTATCACTCACTAAGTATAATGTACCTTCTACTGTAAATTATAAGGATATCAGAAGTCACTGAGAGGTTCTGTGACCATATAAAGGCACAAGGCACTTTTTATCCTTTTTCATACATCATTTGGAACCATTGTTTTGTATTGCAGTCACTTGAAAAGTATAAAGCAACAAGATAGTTGTATGGCTAGACTTCCTTGGGCTGTCAGGGAATGCTGGGAGTTGTAGTTTATCAGCATGTAAATGGTTTGCCCATAGCTGCATCAAAAGAATATTGTAAACTTCCTTCTGGGATACTCGGGAAGCTTTTCCGTACATATGAATCTTTCAGGCTCCTTTGTAGTTAAAGGGGATATTCACCTTTGAGATCACTTTTTTAATATGGTGTAGAGGGTGAAATTATGAGTCAATTTGCAATTGGTTTTCATTTTTTTTTTTTTTTTTCATTTAATTTCATTTTGTTATTTAGCTTTTTATTCAGCAGCTCTTCAATTTGCATTTTAAGCAATCTGGTAGCTAGGGTACAAATTACCCTAGCAACCATGCATTGATATGAATAAGAATCTGGAATATGAATAGGAGATGCCTGAATAGAAAGACGAGTAATACAACTTTGCAAAAACAATTAATTTATAACCTTACAGAGCATTTGCTTTTTAGAAGGGGTCAGCGACTCCCATTTGAAAGGTGCAAATAGTCAGAAGAAGGTAAATAACATACCTCCCAACTGTCCCGTTTTTAGAGGGACAGTCCCTCTTTTGACAGCTCAACCCACAGTCCCTCATTTGTACTCTAAAGTCCCGTTTTTCTCTGCATTGAACAGCCAGAAAAAGAAACAAAGTTTCTAACTTAATTGGCTTTTGGCAGAGAGCCCAGAACAGCCACAGCAACAGATTATAATTTCGAGATAAGCAACTATGTAACTGCTGCAGTTTACAATTTCCAAACAAAAATTCCAGTTTATAAAATATTAGTATTTAGTGATTTGGAAACAAAAGCAGACTTATTTTCCTATTTCATTCTTTTAATAGTGCTAACACCTTTCCATAGTGCTTTATACACTGTCCCCATCAGACCCTGCCCCAGTGAAGCTTGCAATCTAGTCTCAATCAACATGTACTGGGGGCAGTTCATCAGAAATCAGTTTACATGCCTGTATGCTTTAGGATTGTGGTAGGAAACCAGAGGAAATGCATATTCCGGCCACAAATCAGCAGACATGCGTCTTCCAGTGACAACACACTCCAGGTATTTCCCTGATTCTGATGCACCCCGGCTGCCCACGCCCACACCTGTTACTGCGGATTATGCCGATCGGCCCATTTATTCATTAATTTCTATTGATGACACCTGCAGCCCTCCAGCTGTAACTGAACTGTCACTCCCAGCACCCCCGGACTAGTTGAAATTGTAGGTTATTCCTGCATGAATGCTTTGCAGATCCTCTAAACCTATTTCTTTCTAATCATTCATGTTTGCTCTTTATAGGACATTCCCTCTGCATGTAATTCTTGCATTGAGCCCCAGCTCCGATGTCACCCAGTATGGTGTTACTTTTGGGGGACGAGAGAGGTACAGTGGTATTTTTATGGAAGGCAAGTTGAAGAGGTTGTTCACCTTCAAACACCTAGTTATTTTCAGATAGTTCACCAAAAATAAAGACTTTTCCAATTACTTTCTATTTTCTATTTGTGACTGTATTTCTAATATTCGAGAGTAAAGTTTAATTTGTCACCTTCTAAAGCAGCCCTGGGAGGGTGGGGTCGTCGACCCTGTAAACTGTTCTAAATCGATACATTTAGTTGATTTTAGACATTTCTTATCTTTGTCCCTGCTGAGCAGAATCTCTGAGTTTCATTACAGCAGCTGTCAGAATTGATACAATAGTTGCTAATACTCCACAGATGCTGCTGAGAAATGTATCAACTAAATGTTGCAAAATCGTCTGCACCTGAATTACTGAGCTGCCAGACTGGAACAACAGAGACACGAACATTAAATTCTTAGATTTTGAAGGAAAAAAAAAACGGTAAAAAATGGAAAGCAATTGAAAAAAGTCTTTATTTCTGGGGAACAAACTGAAAAAAGTGTTTTGAAGGTGAACAACCCCTTTAAGGGTCAGGGCACACAGGCAGATTTGGAGAGATAGTCGCCCAGCAACAAATCTCCTTTTCTTCGGGGCGACTAATCTCCCCGAACTGCCTTCCTGCCGGCTAAAATATAAATCGCCGGCGGGATGGCACTCAAATTGATTCGTTTTCCAAAGTTGCCCGAAGTTTCCTCGTGAGGCAACTTTGGTCGACTTTCAGAAAAGAAGCGCTTCGAGTGCCATCCTGCCGTCGATTTATATTTTAGCCGGCGGGAAGGCAGGGGAGGCAGTTCGGGGAGATTAGTTGCCCCGAAGAAAAGGAGATTTGTCACCGGGCAACTAATCTCCCCGAATCTGCCTGTGTGCCCTGACCTTAAGAAAAATTAGTCGTTATTGGAAAGGGGCTACAATGTACCCTCAGTAAGGCCAAGAGCCAACAACCTGATCTAAAATCCCATTGAATGGATGAAGATTATCAGACGCTGCGTGATTGCTTGCCTGTCTGTGCTTCCATTGCACCCGATTAATCTTCCCCCGTTGTGTTTATATTGGAGGTGAGGAGCTCTCTAGAACACTCTGCCCAGGGGTGGTGTAACCTGAGATGGTGTAACTGGAGATGAAATAAGTTACCTACTTAGGGTTGTGTTTATAACACTGTGTCAAATATTTGACACCTAAGCGAGAAAGAATTCTTTGCATATTGAAGCCTCTTACACATGGACGAATGTATGTCAGTTCATATGCTTGTTGAACACATCAAAGGCAATTATTGTGTTTATATGGCCTTTAAACTTGAGCAAACTTGGTCCATTTCTCCGTTCTTTTCTATATTTAATGCACATTAGACACAAAGAAAGACTATTTACATTTATGAAAAACCCCAATGGAACAAATGGAAAAAACATGTTTTTAAGGGTTAGGGCACACGCTCAGATTCGGGGAGATTATTCGCCCGACGACAAATCTCCTCTTCTTCGGGGCGACTAACCTCCCTGAACTGCCTCTCGCCGGCTAGAATGTAAATTGCCGGCGGGATGGCACGAGTTTCCTCGTGAGGCGCTCAGAGTGCCATCCCGCCGGCAATTTACATTTTAGCCGGCGGAGAGGCAGTTCGGGAAGATTAATTGCCCTGAAGAAGAGGAGCTTTGTTGCCGGGGACTAAAGCCTGAAATGTCACCTTGATTATGCCTCCAGACATCATTTGCTTCTTTCTCTGACTCCCCATATTTCTCATTTAATATGGAGATCCGAGTTGCAGAATTAGACCGTGTCATATGTTTTCTACAAGTGCAAGTCGTTAGAGACCACAACCCAATTTCCCTGTCTGCTTCATCTTCATCTCCCATACTGGGATATTAGGAATTAAGGGTGTCTACCCACAGGGCATCTATTCTAGGCATATCTTGAAATAGCTACATTGTCGTTTACTTCCATTTAGTTTGAGCCTTGTCCAAATTGTTAAGGTTGTGGGCTGATCCTGTAATATCATGAATACTGGAATATCCGGGGAAAGTGATCTCATACTGGGAATTCATTGGTGCCTTTGGGATGGCCACACCCGACAACCTATGGGCTTCCAGCTGGAGAACCCTGCCTTAAATGAGTTCCATATCCTAACTCCTAGCTGACCCAGAGAAAGGAGGAATAAACTTGGATCTGTCTCCTGGAGGGATAATAAAATGTAATCTCGATTCCCAAACAGAAACCAGTCTGTTCCCTCTGTCGGCCATGCACTGAGAATATTAATAATAGTTCTTGCTATAATGGTTCAGAGATTTCTCAATAACCAATCCTGAAAGGTAGTTTACCTTTAAATGACATTTTAGTATGAAACAACGATATTCTGAGACTTTTTCTTAATTCTTTAGTTTTATTGTCAGCCTCTCTCCAGTTTGGAATTTCAGCAGCTACATGGTTGCTAGGGGTTGAATTTACCCAAGCAACCAAGCAGTAGTTTAAATTAGAGACTTGTGTATGAATACAAGAGGGTCTGAATAGAAACATAAGACATAAAAAATAACAATAAATTGTAGCCTCTTCCGGCAATAGGTTTTTCTCTGCCGAGGTCAGTGACCCTCCGTTTGAAAGGTGCAAAGAATCAGAAGAAGGCAAATAATTCTAAGGCCAATTAAAAAGTTGCTAAGAACAAAACATTCTGTAACATACTAAACGGTAACTTTAAAAGTGAGCTACCCCTTTCTTTCCACATTTTTTTTTTTTTTAATTTAACCTTGTTTGCAATCCTTTTAACTGAGCATTTTATTTTGTTTCTTTATTAATGAAGAATTAGTAATTAACACAGTATCTCTTTGCCGGGGAGGCATTAATTAGACTTCCAATCAGGGTGTGTGTGTTCCTTGCCACTAATGAGCAGGGACAGAGGCGGATCAATAGTCCCTTGATAGGGCTGAATAGACGGATGAAGGGGGTAGCTCTGCAGAGAAACGTGGCGCGGCACTAATAACAGAGGCTTGTTTCCCATTGTGCGAGATGCGTCGCCGCGCTTGCTGCCCCAGCTGTGCTCGTCTGGAGATGATTTAACAGCTGGAGTTTTGCATTTTGAGCCTCTTTCCTGAACCAGGCGAGTGGCTGAAATTACAGGGAGCAGATGCAGAGGCAAACGCTGACTGCACAAAGGAGGCCAACAAATGGCTGCGTTTTTATTGGTGATGACGGGGGACCTTTCTGTTGTCCCATCTCCCGTCAACTCCTGTTCTTTCCCTGCTCTTAGCAGTCACGTTGCAGGGAACTTCCCGGGAGTCTATTTTCATACAGTTCTGTATTTTAAACTTCATTTTTTTTTTTGCTGTGTACTTGCTGATGGAACATTACCTTTCGGTTTCAGGTCTTTATATCATGGTTTTTAATGTTCTCTTTGTATTTGTGTTACGGAAATGTATATGCACTTAGTCACCCTTACGTATTATATATGTATATATGTAGGATCAAAGCAAGAAAGAGTGAATTACATGCACATTTTTATATTAATATATGTTAATAATAGAAAAGGTACTGAAATGTGATTCACAGGAGTGTTACATAGAGCTTTCACTCTTAGGGGCAGCTTTTCACGTTGCCTTGTGCTCCTTAAGTCTACTAGAAAACCATGTAAACATTAAATAAACCCAATAGACTGGTTTTGCTTCCAATAAGGATTCATTATATCTTAGTTGGGATCAAGTACAAGTTACTGTTTTATTATTACAGAGAAAAAGCAAATATTTTTTTAAAATTTGGATTATTTGGATAAAATGGAATCTATGGAAGATGGCCTTTCCATAATTCAAAGCTTTCTGGGTAACTGGTTTCTGGATAATGGATCCTATACCTGTAGTAGCTTGTCTATTCACAGGCACTTGTAGGGTTACTTTCCAGCCCCAATGGCTGCATGCTCAGTTACAATGTGTTTATGTGAATACTGTCTTAGGTCTTAATTAGAAGCCTCTTTGCGGAATCCAAGGCCCGTGGAGCTTCTCACAGGGTGTGGTGACACTTGGCTGCACAAGCCTTAAGCTGCCCAAGCATCTCCGAAGCTGGCAATTATCTGCCAGTATTTTTGCAACTGTTCTCGCTTGCAATATTTAGCATTATGGAGCAGGTGCTATTGGGGCACATATGTGCCAAGTGCACCTTGTCTTCTTCTGAAATCTGGGTGCAAAAGAAGTGAACTCAAGGGTTCGAGTATTTGGGTAAGGCAATAATGTTGACCAGACATGGAAAAATCCCCATGTTGGGCCAGTTAGCCAAAAATGTTTTGATGTTGAATGATGAACCCGATTTAGTGTTGTTGGGTAGAGTTATATCTACAAACCGACTTCCATAGCTTGATAGAATTCAAAGTGTGTTGGTTGCAGGGACTGGTTTTCAGGAGGACTTTGGCTGAAAGAGCATGCTGGGTGTTTATAGTTTCAGTTTCTGTGCTGCCCTTTGATGCTCCCTAAGGCACACTCTTGAATTGCAGTTAAATAGGGATCACCAGCCTGTTGAATTTTAATCATGGTGCACATGCAGATAGTTGCCACAGGCAATGTGCGCACAGGCTGAACCAGCATAACAAGCTAGCCGAAGAGCGTGCCTGAACCCCTATATGGCATGTCTGCATGTGTTGTCTCTGCTGAATGATCTGTCTACAGAGAGGATCCTGGGGGTTGTGTATTATGTCACATTCCTTTGATCATAGATTGACATGGAATGCCCTGTGTGTTACAGTTCTCTATAGAAGTGTACAGGTGTGTGTATTGCTAATGTATTGTGTTACTGCCAATCTAACTTTATTTAGCTTGGTAGGTTTGCAGGAAGATTACTCTTGATCTTTTGTTGCTGTTAATGAAGATTATTGGGGGTTTAGTTATGATTTACAGTGACACCACCCCCCTTTCCCATCTTATCATGGGCTCATTGTGACTGCTGGAGGTTGCAGGAGGCCCTGTTTAATGTATTTAGAGCTATTTCCCCTTCCTTGTTATTGCTCATCATTTCCATTGTTTTGACATTTTAAAGGGCTAAAAATATTTCCTAGCATGGTTTCTGAATGGGCGGCGTTTGGTGGAGAATGACAGTTGCTGCAAGCGAATACATGATGATACTATCAGGCTCGTCAGGTTTTTAGTTGTGGGTATCCAAGAAGTAACACAGGGTATGTGAAAGGCAGATGCTCCGGAGTTAGGCATTTCTTTATTGGCATGCTCTCCTTGTGTTTGTCTTCTGGAAATAGAATTATTTTGCTTTGGGGTTCTGTCTAGTTTCCCTGAAGTGGTACTGCAACCATACACAGGCCATATATACAGGCCATTCATGCACAGCGTCTGAATGAAATAGGACAGAACAATCTAAACTGGGTCTTTACAACCCCACAACTGCAGAAATATACCATAAAGCCACAGCAGTATATTTAGTCTCGTGTATTAAGTACAAGTTTATCTGTCAGTGGACCCAAGCTGAGGTCAATCACCAACCCTTTCTTTTCCATCATAGATGTGTATAACACCTATATCATGGTCTCTTTCTTATTGTTGGTAAGTGAGCCTAGGAAGTTCTTTGGTGAGCTCTAGGAGTTCCAATCCGACCTTTTGGGTGGTACCTAACAAACTGCAACCTCCTAGCTTTACTTGTGTTTTAAAGGCGGACTAAACCCTAACACTGAATATGGCTTAAAATAGCAAATTTTATATACTAAACTTATTGCACGAGGCTAAAGTTTCAGCTTGTCAATAGCAGCAATGATCCAGGACTTCAAACTTGTCACAGGGGGTCACCATCTTGGAAAGTGTCTGTGACACTCACATGCTCAGTGGGCTCTGAGCAGCTGTTGAGAAGCTAAGCTTAGGGCTCGTCACTAATTATCCATCAGAAAATTAGGTTGGCCTGTAATATAAGCTGATGCTACAGGGCTGATTATTAAATTCTGATGCTAATTGCACTGGTTTCTGTGCTGCCATGTAGTAATTATCTGTATTAATTACTAATCAGCCTTATATTGTGACATTTCTATTCTATGTGTACTGTATATTGTGAGTGGGTCCCTAAGCTAAGTAAGTGACAGCAGCACAGAGCATGTGCAGTGAATCAGCAGAAAAGAAGATGGGGAGCTACTGGGGAATTTTTAGAGACACAGATCTTTATCACTAAAGGGCTGTGGTTGCCTTGGGCTGGTACAGAAGCCTAAAACATAATGTACAACATTTCTAGCTACATCTTTAGTTAAGCTTTAGTTCTCCTTTAAAGATGTCCAGAATGCAGGGTCAACTGTGGGTTCTAGGGATGTTTAAATACCTGCATAAGGATGTAGCAGTTAGCTTGGAATCAAAGAGGAATCCCGTCCGTTCATAAATCAGCATTCTCAGGGAGTAGCATGGGAGCACAGTTCATTGAAAGGTCCATAAATCTGTGTTGGTATGCCATTGATTCCAGAATACAGTTTGACAGCCTCCTGGAGGCTTAAAGGGGACCCGTCACCCAAAAAAATTATTCAAAATCCTATTTTATCAGATTAGTCAAGGAAAATGAACTTTAACTACACTATATAAATTATTTGAATTTTGTTTCCTTCAGTCTGGGATTTCAAAATTATAGCAAGCAGGGAGCAGCCATTTTGTGGACACTGTTATTAAGACAAGCCTTGTATCATCTCAGAATCTTGTTTGTGCACCAGAATGGGGGACCCGATGTCCATCCCCATGCCCTGACCACACAGTTATATGGTAAAGAGAACTGGGGGAATGTGGGGAGAGCAGTGACATCTAAGAAGTGCTGAATTGAAAGTGAAAGTAATTGTCTGCCCCGCCTCTATGCCACGGGCATAGAGGAGGGGCAGACAATATTTGATTGACAGCTGAGATTTTTAAATGAGCTTACAACAGCTATGAATGCTTAAATAAAAAATAAAAATTGGATTTCATGTTTAATTTGAAAAGGACTTTTATTATACAGATTTTTGTGTCTGGGTGACAGGTCCACTTTAAATGCTGTTTATATATATTTTACTGTACTGCTGGCAAGTATAATCTGCTCATTCAGTGTATTGAAGCAGTGGAGAAATGTATTATCTGGTATTCATGCCTCTGCTTCCTATCTAGCATGAACAGCATTACTGCCTAGCTTTGTGGCAGGGTTTCTCCGTAGATCCTCAGGATCTGGTGCATCAATATCAGAGCACATTTATTATCGTACTTCCTGGGGAGGCCTGTGATATTCATCTGTGAGAGTGGAAGAGATATCATCATATGAGACCTAAGCTGCCCATACCTACAGAAATATGGTCTTTGCGGTCTTGAGATTAATCTTCAGTAGAAAGACGGATAAAGCATTAATATAAAGAGAGGCGATGAGAGGCTTCCTAAGAAATGCTGACCCCCTGTGCGTGTAAAGATGTCAGTTACAGAACCATTCAGTAGCATCTTCCTTTGCCTCTTCCTCATCAGATCGACTGTACCGATATGGGATCCGTTGTCCGGAAACCCGTTATCAAGAAAGTTCCGAATTACGGAAAGGCCGTCTCCCATAGACTCTATTTAATCCAAATAATCCAGATTTTTAAAAATGATTTCCTTTTTCTCTGTAATAATAAAACAGTAGCTTGTACTTGATCCAAACCAATATACTGTATAATTAATCCTTAATGAAAGCAAATGGAAGCAAAACCAGCCTATTGGTTTTATTTACTGTTTACATGTTCTAATAGACTTGACGTATGAAGATCCAAATTACAGAAAGATCCATTATCTTGAAAGCCCCAGGTACTGAGCATTCTGGACAATAGGTCCCATTCCTGTACATGAAATGATATCAAGGATGTTTTCTTTGAGCCAAATCAACTGATTTTTAAACCTGTCCAATCAACAGAATGCCCAATATCCATGGTACAAGGAGGCCTGCTCTGGCCAATGGGTGTATCTATGGGTGTATGGCCAATTTAAGGTAAAAGGAGAAAAGACAGAAATTTTAAAATACATAAATTAAAAGGAAACTAAAAATAAAGCAGACATGTAAATAAATAAAAAGTAGGTATCTGTGACAACAGTGATTCTTTTGAACCATTTCCTTTGCATTGTCTCTCCGTGCACTGGAATTATTTGGACTGGCTTTAGTGTTCCAGTTATTGTTTGGACGCCCCCAGCCAACGCAGGGTTAAAGAAGTCATACACTGAGACAATGTGAACTTTTTCTTCTTCGTTAGATGAATTTCCTGTGCTTTAGTGCCTGGCCGGTGCCTGTTTCTCTCATAACTGTTTGTTTTGTCCCAACAGCAAGAGGGCTGAGTATTTAAAAAAAACCCTGTGACCACAATGCGGAGCACGGGCCGGGATTCCGTCTGTAACCTCAGCTGACACAAAAAACAAACTCTTATGCAGGAAATCATGGCGTTCAGAAGGGCCTTTGCCGGCACGGATTTTTTTCTGGAAAAAAGTACTGGCCTTCCTATCTATTTATCTTTTTTCTCTATTAATAACATTGGGATCAACCTTAATTTTTAACCAGCCAGGCCTGTAAAATACCAGCCAGATGGCAACCCTACGTCTGGGGGATACGGTACGTGCAACTTTCTTTAGCTCAGGGGCTCCTGCCAAATCACCCAAAATTCTTATCCCTTTATTGCCCGCAATGCTGGAAACACTAGTGGGAACTCCTGCTGGGCGCTTGCTGTTAGAAAACATGGCTGTCCATTCTTTCATGCCATGGACGTCGTTGGGTGAAATTGGGGACCTTCCATAGCCATACCATCTAAAAGCAGTGCAGTGTATAACCTATTGTAGATCATACACCGAATAGGAGCCCGGGTCCTTCATCCTTCTACTAAGGGTGCAGTCTGTGGGTGGAAAGTGGAGGCTTGACTTTGAGGAGGGAACTGTGGGGTGCTTGCATGCTAAAATTAACAGGGATTTTTTTCCCCACTGTTTTGTTTGCTGCCGTTGTCCGACATTGCAAGGGTGAAGTCAATAGAAGTGTTTGTTTAAAGCTCCCCATAGACGTGACAATTCTTCTTGCCGAACGACCGATTTTAGGGAAGCCCGACCGATCCTTCGAAATTATCGTGCGGTTAGTCGGATTCGAACGATCGTACATCTTACAATTTTTCGGCCGACATCTGTCAGGAAATTAATTGGCCAGGTCAAAAAATCTTTGTCAGTCCCATGCAATATATATATGTTTGCAGGGCCAAGCAAGCAGCTCACCTTTGTTTTCCTGGCAAATTGGTCTTTTTAGTTGAAGGTAAATTGGTACGATCGTTCTGAGAAGATCGTGGTCTCCCGAGCAGGATCTGATCTTTTAAAGATCTCAACATCTATGGCCAGCTTAACTGAACTCTTTAACAGATGGATGGGAGGATATTAGAGACCTTATGACCAGCCGCTGGGAGACCATATTGGTTTGGACGAGGCTGAAACTTCAAGTAGGGTTATAGAATGTATGGGGGAAGCAGAATTGGAGTTGGTAGGGATGATTTATTTTAATTGCAGATGGGCACCAAGCAGTAATATAGAAAGATGGTGCTGCCTTTGCCAGTTCCATAGACATTAACACATGGCTTTGCCTTGCAGAGGTCTGTGCAGCTGATTAGCTGGGGGCTAGCTCTGGCATTCTGCACATCTTCCTGTAATTGGCAGTGTTGAGCCCTGGGTATAGAGCCTGTCTATGCTTGCCTGCAGGCTGCTGTCTTCAACTGGCACATCTTGCTCTTTGACAAGTGGCACTTTTATTACTACTTTGTCCCCCCAGAACTGAGCTGTCACCATGAAAGGCAGCAGAGACAGGGTGAGAAAATTCGGAGGGGTAGGGAGCGAGAGAGTATTGTTGTGCCGTAGTGTCTCTTATAAATAAACCAGCAGGGCACAGGCTGGCATTGGCTGGTACCAAATGCATAACATGCCCCAGACTGTAGCACGGTATGTTGTGATTATGTATACCCTGAATACAGCCACCCCTTTCTATATGGGCATAATTGATGTATCACTGGTCAGAAGCCATGTGTATGGCAAGAGGGGCTACAGAATCACCTTTAAGCTGGAGAACTTTTCTACCCAACTGATAAAGATTTTTTGCTAAACTTTATATTAGTGTTAGTGTTATAATGGCAAAGTTGGGAGGAGTCGAAATGGAAAAGGAAGGATTTTCCACTTAAATGGACATTAAAGGGACAGATATATATGTATTGGATCCGTTATCCAGAAAGCTCCGAATTATGGGAAGGTTATCTATCATAGAGTCCATTTTAACCAAATAATTCTGATTTCTATAAAGTATTTCCTTTTTTCTCTGTAATAATAAAACAGTATCTTGTACATGATCCTAACTAAGGCATAATTAATCCTTATTGGAATCCTTATTACCTTACAATCCTATTGGGTTTAATTTTTCAGTGATTTTTTTTTTAGTAAACATAAGGTATGGAGACCCAAATTACAGAAAGACCCCCAAATTTGAGAGATCCCTAATTTGAAAGACCCCTTATTTGAAAACCCCCCGGTCCCAGGCATTCTAGATTACAGACTTCCACACCTGTGCATAGAGCTATAGGGATCTGTTATCCGGAAACCAGTTATCCAGAAAGCTCTGAATTACGGAAAAGCCATCTCCCATAGACTCTGTTTTATCCAATTAAATCCAAATATTTAACAATTATTTTGTTTTTCTTTGTGATAATAAAACAGTAGCTTGTACTTGATCCAAACTAAGATATAATTAATCCTTATTGGAAGCTAAACCAGCCTATTGGGTTTATTTAATGTTAACATGATTTTTTAGTAGACTTAAGGTGGCCATAGAAGTAGAGATCCGCTCATTTGGCGATGTTGCCAAATGAGCGGTTCTCTCCCCAATATGCCAACAGTGATCATATTGGATCTGATTTGGGTGGCTGGATCGTGGGACCACATAGACGCACAGATGCGGCCCGCGATCTGACGGGATTTTTCAACCTGCTCGATCGAGATCTGCCCGTCTTTCGACCACATATCGATCAGGGAACCCAGTAGGATGGCTCCACACACGGGCCAATAAGCTGCCGACTCGGTCTGTCGGCAGCTTTTAACGGCCTGGGGCGGTATGGGGGCCTTTAAGGTATGAAGATCCAAATTACGGAAAGATCCATTATCTGGAAAACCCCATGCCCTGAGCATTCTGGATAACAGGTCCCATATCTGCACAAGTATTAAGCTCAGCAGCTCCCAGCCCCTTGCAGCCTTTGTGCTGTTCACAAAAACAAACACAAAGATGGGAAATTGCTTTGGTTTCAGAAATCCTAAAATTGAATGAACTTTCACTAAATCTGCTTCTGAGATTAAAATCCTTAGAAGTCCTAACCCTCCACTTTCGATTCTCGGTTGAGTTCAGAAGTACATAAAACGATATAAAGAAATGCCTTGTGAAGAGTGGGGAAGATTGTATGTTTCCTTAGTCTGCAGCAATCTGAATACTCCATAATCCACCAGCATTTCTTTTTTGCTTGCAGCAGTTCCGCTTTTTAATATATTCAGATAGGGTCATAAAAAGAGACTTCTTGTTCAGTCGCACATTAACAGGGCTGTCAACATGTAATGTTCCTTCACACTAGATTAAAAATACAAGAGGGGGTATAACCTGAGAAGGGAGCTGGGAAGCAACACATACTGTATAGAGATTGACAGTTTGGAAGGTATAGAGAAAAGCTCTTACAGATGGTATTGGAGCCCTGTAGCTTTAGTCATGTATCTGTGTTGCTTGCTGTGCAGTTGGTGCACTGGTTACACCCTGGCCCCTATGACCATGGTTAAATACAGAAAGGTGTAGCTATGAAGTGGTACCTGTGCCAAACAGGGATAAATACAGTCTATACTGTCTCCTTCAGTGCTTCTTAGGTCCCTGTGGTTATCTTCTGGCCACCTCAACCAGACTTGTGCTTGGAAATGGTTATGTCTGTTTCTGCTTTATTTATTTTTTTGCTGAGTAATGAGCAGCACAGCTATTTTTTTAGAACTATCTGAACTCTATGCACTTTAATTGTTCTCTCAGTTTTGGGAGCCTTGGGTTCCTAATGGCTTCTGCCTCTGTTTAGAGATGGAAAAATGTTCTTAGGAGAATGGTTTAGCATTAAAGGACTCCACTTTGCTGAGGATTACAGGTGGCTTCATGTGATTTACTATTTCAGATGTACTTTGGATCCTTCGCGTCCCGTACATTCAAAATTTATGTTCTGTTTCAGAAAAATATATTTTAAATTTCGTGGTGTCACCACAGAGTGAGTACACGTGTGCTATCTGAAACTCAGATGGATGTATAAGTTCATATAAATTCAAATATGGCGACAGAGTGCGCATATGATGTGTTTTATTCATTTGTCAGAGCCACTATGTTAATGCCCATGTACTGAGATAAGAAAATGTGTTAGGTCTCCTACCAACATAATGTTTTTGGCTCCTGTTGAGGCCACTGTAGACATGTATTCTCCCTCAAATGATATTTGTTCTTGCAATAGCTCCATTCACCATGGTCTGGATATGAAAACAATTCTGGTAATGAAACCCTTAACCTTAAGGGGAAATTGGCTGAAGAATGGCTTCCCAACAGTAGGCTCTTGGGTGGAATATGGCCCTCCAATTGATATAAGTTGTGCCCAGTTTACCCAAGGATTCTTAAAATGTATTCATATGAAAGAATAATCCATAAATTACATAGAAATTTGCTAACCCTCAAGATATAAAAGGTTTTAAGCTGTTTATCTATAATAAATGAATGATGAATGAAGTGTATGCACTAAATTGGTAACCGATAAGGGAATTCTGGTTATCAGGAAGTCTGTATAAGGCTTGCTATATAAATTGCATTGTGTGAAAAGTTATCTTGAATAGGGTTGGCCTTGAAGAGGTTTTAGTAGCTCAGAGGAAGGTGCAGCTGTGGAATAATATTTTATAGGTCTCTGTGGAGGGTCACTTCAGTGTTTAGGTGACCAGGAGAGAGTAGAGACACCTAGCATTAAAGGTGGCCATGGAGGCACTGATATTATCATACAAAAGATCTTTTGTGCAATAATCGGTTGCGTGTTCGGTGGGAGACAAGGCAACCAATGTGGGTAAAAAGCCTTGAATATTGGTTGTCTCTTCGATTGGGCAGGACTCAAAATTTTGATTAGGCATGTTTGAAGTTGCCCAAACATCGTAACCTTAATGCCGAATCTTCAGAGCTAAAGAATTCTTTTTTGTTTTTAGACTAATTCGGCAGCTTATCTGCCAGTGTGTGGGGGCTCCCGATGGGTCCTCCTGATCGATATCAGTTCAGAAATTGGCCAGATATTGGTCGGTCAAGTTAGTTTTTTTCCTACAATCCAGGACCACGTTGGCTAGTTGATTCGACCCAACAGCACCCATTCGTAGCATTGTGAACGTTTGGATTCACCCAATATATCCCAGGCGTTAGTGGGCATATCGAGTGTACCTTTAGTAGAGTGGTTGAAAGATGGTCATGGTAAAGATCGTAATTGTAGCATGTATGGTCACCTTAACAAAAAGACTGGAGTGGAAGATTAAGGATTTGTGACTTTGTTCAAAGCTAACCTTGTATACTGAATAGCAACATCTTTAGTAATTTTATTCAAAGACTAATTGTAAGGAAATGTGTGTTCAGTAAGAGTCTGAGATCTTAATTTAAATTTTTAAATAGGATGGGGAAGACTGAAATTGAAATTATTTAAAGGCTCCCACATGTGTGCTTTGTTGGGGTTGCTAGAATAAACAGTTAATGTTCTTCTGTGAGGAGTGGACGATATTTAAGAATAACATAAACTGGAAGGACATGGAAAAAAACTGTGCACTAGAGACTTGAAATTAAGTGTCAGTGGAGGGTGTAAAAAATAGGAAGAGATCACTGAATAATGGTTGGGTGAAAACAATGACTATCTTGAGAATAAATGGAAGACCTAGAATAACCTTTTCAGCTGAAAAGAAAATGGCTAGATTAGATGGACCTATTGGTCTTTATCTCCAAGTTTTATGTTTCTACAGAAAAGGAAATATAATTTCTAGACTTCCTTTGTCTTCTCTCTGGCCTTTTGTCACACACTCTTAAGTGGTATTCTGAAAGCGTAGTGCTGTACAGAATGTGTTTCTTTTCAAAACCCCTTAATCCTATCCTTCCATAGGGTTTTATTTACATGGTGCCCTTGGTGGAAGTAGCTCCATTAATGTTAAGTGCACACACTGGTCAATGAGAGGAGTAGATGAGATGTAACCTGAGCTGTGAAGGTAGATGAAGATAGATTGTGTGGTTGGTTCTCATTTGTGACTTTCTTTTCTGAAACAATGTGCAGTCTAGTCACCCACCATGAGCTGAAACTGGGGGCCACCGGAACACAATGGAATTTCTGTAATTAAATGGACATTTCTGGTCAAGTCACCCATGGAAACCAGTCAGCAGCTACCTTTTATTGGTCTCTTGATGTTAGAAGACCAAAACATCTGGGATAGTGGGATAAATGTTGCCATTGTTACTGCAAATCTCCCCCGTTGGATCATGAAAGTTGTTGTTGCTGTGATCAATGACTATTCGGAGTATAGGAAGAAAATAAAGGGCGAGGAGATTTTTTTTTTATATATATTCTTTATTTTCAGTTTTCAAAACATAAACATAATTCAAATAATAAAAGAAGAAAAACAAAAGAAAAGAAAAATATACAATAAAGACATAGTTCTTACTTCGCAACCACCATTGGTATATAATCACCTCCCATTGGATATGTTTCCCACATTTGCATTATACGATTAGTTATTTTCCCTTTAGGCGTGTCACTAACTTTAGTTTTGCAAACTTTAACTATGTCTAAAACTGCACTGATACATTCAGGGAGCATTTTATTTTACATTAAAAATATTCAAAATTCAATGGTTCTAATTCCTGATTTTTTTTTTATGTGCCATAATTATAAAATGAGTAATAATGCGAAGAGTGTAAAGATGAATAGGTTTGAAAAAAATGCAATTTATGGTTTTAAAGACGAATCAGTCTATTTGTATGTGACATGATTAGGCTAAATATTTCTTTTTGTTGGTTATTGCATAAAATATGTCATTATCCTGAGTGTAAGTCCCGTAACCTTCTCTTAATCAGTGGATGGGTAAATATAGAATGGAGACCAGTTTTGCTTGGGGTGCTGAATAGGTTTTTAGGAGATGTTCTAGAGAGTTTACATGATGATCAGATGGCCTAAATTTAATTAACTGTTCTAATTATATTTGTTGTGTTTTGCAGACCTTTGCTGGCTGTCTATCTGGACCGAGTAAATGAGGCAGTCAACAGGAGTCAACTTGGAAATATAACCTCCCTTCCCCCATTTTAATTTATTTTTGGGTGTTTTTTTTAATTATTGTTCTAATTATTATTAGGGAAGATGCTGCTCCATGCCGGGAAGCCTCTTCTGTTCCATTTATGGACTTTTTTAGTTTTGCTTGGTTCCTGGATTACAACAGGGGATGGGACTCCCAAAGGCTTCAGGACTTTTACAGGAAGCGACTGGAGCCTGACTCACCTAGTAGTACATAATAAAACCGGGGAGGTGTATTTGGGAGCCATCAACAGGATTTACAAACTCTCCAATAATTTGACTCTCTTGCGCACCCACGTAACAGGTCCAGTAGAGGACAACGAAAAGTGTTACCCTCCGCCTAGTGTCCAGTCCTGCCCCCATGGACTTTTCACCACGAATAATGTAAACAAGTTGCTACTCGTTGATTACGCGGATAACAGATTAATAGCATGTGGGAGCGCCTCACAGGGGATCTGCCAGTTCCTACGTCTTGATGATCTTTTCAAGTTGGGTGAGCCGCACCACCGCAAGGAACATTACCTTTCCAGTGTGAATGAGTCTGGGACCATGTCTGGTGTTATCATTGAGGTTCCAAATGGCCAAAATAAACTCTTTGTTGGGACTCCTATTGATGGAAAGTCAGAATATTTCCCCACCCTCTCCAGCCGCAAACTACTGGCCAATGAAGAAAACGCTGAAATGTTTAGCTTTGTCTATCAGGATGAATTTGTGTCTTCACAGCTTAAGATTCCCTCAGATACCTTGTCCAAATTCCCTACGTTTGATATCTACTATGTGTACAGTTTCAGCAGCGAGCAGTTTGTGTACTACTTAACTCTCCAGTTGGACACCCAGCTAACATCACCTGACTCAACAGGGGAGCAGTTCTTTACATCCAAGATTGTCCGGCTTTGTGTAGATGATCCCAAGTTCTACTCTTACGTAGAGTTTCCTATTGGTTGCATGAAGGACGGGGTGGAATATAGGTTAATACAAGATGCTTATCTGAGCAAGCCAGGGAAACGCTTGGCTAAGGAGCTGGGCATCTCTGAAAGAGAAGATATTCTTTTCACCGTCTTCTCACAGGGACAGAAGAACCGGATCAAGCCCCCCAAAGAATCTGTCCTGTGCCTCTTCACCTTGAAGAAGATCAAGGATAAAATCAAAGAGCGCATTCAGTCTTGCTACAGAGGCGATGGGAAACTCTCTCTGCCTTGGCTCTTAAACAAGGAGCTCGGATGCATCAATTCAGTAAGTTATTTGCATTTATGCTATGTAATCGATTACGCAGTATTAACCAGACTTGATTTGCTTTTCTAAGATTTATTGGTATCCTGTCTGACGGCAACATCCCTTTGGGACAGAAGGCAGAGCTAATCTATGAGACAGATAAGGTATACTCAGCCAGAGCCTGGTGCCTATCCGTTATATATTACAGACCTTGACTGATAAAGAGCAGAGCCTGGGGTCACAAACATGCATTAAAGGATTGATATTTCAGGGGATTGCTTACAAAGTATGATACACATGGACTGGTTTTAGCCTCAACATTTATTAACCTATCCATGAACAACATTAGTTTAATGTTCTTTTAGCGAATACACACACATATATTTATATATACACACACACATACAGCATGCATTGGAGCAGGTAAAATGTGTATAAAGTACCACACCTAACAAGCTCAAATGTTTCACTCAAATCATAGTGATCTTCCTCAGGGAAAAAACCAATTATGATGTGATCAAAATGTTGGAATTTCTTTTGTTTGTTTATTAAAATCAGTTACTCTAACTGAGCCTGTTGCGTGCGGTAGTACTTTAAAATCACTTTTATATATATCATACAAAAAAGCCATGAATATCTTGTAAATTATATCCTTATAAATGGTACTGATGTCATCAGTTATAAACGGTGAGTAGTGATGTCATTTCTGTCAAATCACTTACTGAAACTAACTGAAACTTGTGTACTATAATAAATAAAGTAAATAAGTACCCCCTCTCTCTTTTACTCACTCTCTTTTTACTCTCTCTCTATTTACTCACTCTCTCTCTTAACCTCACTCTCTCTTTTATTCTCACTCTCTCTTTCTTTACTCTCACTCTCTCTTTTACTCTCTCTTTTACTCTCACTCTCCCTCTCTTTTACTCTCTCTCTCTCTTTTACTCTCACTCTCTCTCTCGACCCCCTCGATTAAATCCAAAGATGAAAATCATTTCAGACCTCTTTAGGAGAGAGTACTGAATAGCAGCTTGCCTAAGATAGTGCTAAATTGCCTTTCTTTCTTGGTCATTTCTATTGAGCTTTTTCCCCTTTCCTTGTTCAACTGGTGGTATCATTTCAGCCTTCTTTGTTTTTCATTGTTTTTGTGATTGTTGCTCAGGTTTAATTCACTGCTGGGAGTTATCAGGAGCGATAATCTTTTTGCAGATCACAGTAATAACATACTTGAGAGAGCCTGAATTTATAGGCTGAGATTAGAGGAAGCCCAGATTATTCCTTCAATAAAAACACAATATTTATGCCGGTTCACATGCCTAATACAAAGGGCTACTTACATCACAGAAGCCAAGTGTGGAGATTCGGGGAGATTTAGTCACCAGGCGACAAATTTGCCTCTCTTTTGGGGCGACTAATCTCCCTGAACTGCCTTCCCGCCAGCTAGAATCTAAATCGCTAGCGTGATGGCAATCGGAGCACTTCATTTTCTGAAGCTGCCTCACGATCGATCGGGAAAGCCCATCGGATGGCCCGACACACGGGCCAATAAAATGCCGACCCTAGGGCCCAAGGATCGGATCATAATGCATCCGATACCGGCGGTCGGATCGCGGGACCGCATACATGCAAAGATGCGGCTGCGATCCAATGGGATTTTTTAACCTGCTCAATCGAGATAGGCCAGATATCGACCGGGAAAGCTCGTTGGATGGCCCCACCCATGGGCCAATAAGCTGCCAACAGGGCCGTGTATGGGGGCTTTAGGCAGCTTTGGCATTTGTTATGAGTGCGGCTGATGGTCCCTTCCCTAGATTTCTCTGCCCCAGTCCGACATTTATGTGGAGCTGCTATATGTGTGAACTTGTATGGAATCTGTAAATTGGGCATATAACATAGGCTGTAAAAAAAAAAAAAAAAAAAAAAAATTAAAAGTTGGGGGGACCAAACTGGCCTATTTGTTTGGACTTCAAGTTTATGATCAGATCACACAGAATGTAGCTGCCTGTTCCGGAAACCTTTGGTCCCTCCAGATTGGGAACTGTGCATCGCTCTGTACATGAAAGCAATGCTGGCAAGGAAAGCTGTCTCCTAATTACAAATAAGCATAACTTCTGTTTTCTTGGAATAATTGTCACTAAAGTCATTCTAATTTAAAAATGATGATAAAGCTGCGAGCTGAGCTGAAATCGTGCCGTAATGAATGGGGGGAGTGGAGCTTAGTTGAGTGTATAACGCAGACGATCTCTACAGATTGGAAATTAACATAATACATAATCCAGGTAATCGCATAAAAACTAGTGCAATCTGTTATGAAATATTGTCTAAAACTATTCCCTATATGAAAGTGGCAGAAGTTTTTATACCAGCTGCCCCTTGCAGTCTCTTTATATCCAGGAAAACTGTATCTCCCAGCACTGGCACGTAGGAACTTTGTAGTGGAGCAACATCTAGAAGGGTGACTGCACCTTGTTGTAAATGCCAAAGGCTGATCAAAATGTGAAACAGTGATGCAAGGGGAAAGTAATATCGAGAAGGAAAAACATTGTAAAGAAATCTCTGGACCAGGGGTTTTCCAGATAAGGGGGTCTGTAATTCGGATCACCATACCTTAAGCCTACTAAAAATCACTTTTCCATTAAAAAAAAAACCCCAAAATGAATGTTTTGCCACCAATATGAATTCATGCAGCGTAGTTACCATCAAGTACAAGGTGCTGTTTTATAATTACAGAGAAAAAGGAAATCATCTTTAAAAAATTTGAATTATTTACTTAGAATTGAGTCTATGGCAGATGGCCCAATAATTTGGAGCTTTCTGGATAACTGCTTTTTGGATATCGAATCCCATATCTATACTGTCTTATTACAGAGAAAAAGGAAATACTTTTGAAAGTTTGAATTATTTGCTTAAATGGTGGTTCATCTTGACAACTTACCCCTTAACTTAATATGTTATAGAATGGCTAATTAATTCTAAGCAGCTTTTCAATGGGCCTTCATTATTTATTTTTTATAATTTTTAAAATATTTGCCTTCTTCTTCTGTCTCTTCAGCTTTCCAATGGGGGACATTGACCCCATCTAAAAAACAAATGCTCTGTATGCTATACATTTATTATTGTTACTCTTTCTATTCAGGCCTCTCCTATTCATATTCCAGTCTCTTATTCAAATCCGTGCATGGTTGTTAGGGTAATTTGGACCCTAGCAACCAGACTCCTGAAATGCAAACGGGAGAGCTGTGGAATAAAAAGCAAAATATCTCAAAAACTAAAAATAATAAAACATGAAAAACCAGTTGCAAATAGTCTCAGAATATCACTCTCTATATCATACTTAAAGTTAATTAGAAGGTGAACAATCCCTTTAAAAAGGAGACGGCCTTCCTGTAATTGAGAGCTTTCTGGATAACGAGTTTCTAGATTACGTGTCCTATACCTGTATAAATGTTCACGGATTCAATTAATTGGGCAATATGTTGCTGTAGAAGAGAGGGTTTATTCTAAGGTTGGATTTGATCTGGGATTCTGCTTATTCATAGCACTTTTTGTAGGAATCAGATTTGGGCTAATCCAAACTGTTTAGCTGAGTAATAAATGAAACATTAGATACTATATAATTACCTGCAAAAAGGAAGATTGTGGGAGCACTCCATGGCTAAATACAATTAAAATAAAATACAATGGAATTGCTACTGATCTGGCCAAATTAACTACAGACATAGAGAAAAAGAAAAAAAATAATTACTTGTTTGGGTCAACAATCCCTACTCCGTAAAAGTACTGTTAGTGCTGCTTAGCCTAAAGTATCATCCTTAGCCTTTTTGACTGTAAAGACTATTAAATTAAAATTTTCAACTTTTGTTTTTTCAATGAATAAATTCTCAAAAATCTCAAATGTGTGCTGATTTTTGAAATTGTCTTGATTGTTTAAAAACATAAAAAAAAAAATCCCAACTTAAACACAGGGAAATCACATTCTACCCTTCAATTTCGCTGAGCCAAATATCACATTTGTTTAAAACTTGAACTGCAAAAAAAAAAAAAATAGCTTGAATTTTATAAATACAACTGTCCAGGCATAACTGGGTATGGTCGGGGCAGAACTGGGGAGTGGTCTAAAGGTTTCCATACACGAGCAGATACAAGCTGCCAACAGATTGTCGATAGCTTATTGGGCAGTTTATGGGGGGCCCTCCGACAGACTTCTCTGGCCAAAAGTCTGATGCCCATATTCTTCTTATTGTGATCCGATCGTTGGGCGCTAGGGCCCACGATTGAGTCCTGCGCGGGTCCAGTTGGCGGACCTGTGCCCAACCCAGACTCGCTAGGCAAGAGCCAATCTCGGACCCGCTGGCCCTCTATAAATCCCCCCTTTTCCTGTTCCCGAAACCTACCCCCAGTGCCCTAATTCTAGACCCTACCAGGGACTCCCGAAAGCCAGAAGTGACGTCACTCTGGAGGTGGATTAACCAGGTCACCCAATATCACCCACTTCAAGGTGGGCATTTCGGGGAGAGATCCGCTCATTTAGTGACCTCTGTATGTATGGCACCCTTAATTTGTCCCTCAATTTACGTTTAAATGTTGGTTTTGTGATGGTTTTTTAAAGGGCATCTAAGATCAATTGCCATGTTTCTTGTATGGAAAAAAAGCATTCTGGCAAGCTGCTTTGTAAAATAAAAATACAATATTCATCAGACTGTATATGGTAATGGATTCCCGCGCCTGATGCTTCCTGCCTTCTGTTATACATGAGATTATTGTCTCGGGGACTTGAGGGAAACCTGAAGTTTTCCAGGATTCAGAAGCTGGCACTGCCATCACCCATCGCTGGGAGACTGAGATTCAGCAATTCTAATGCAGAGTCAGTGATTAGAAATGGGTGCTTTAGCAATCAGGTTAGTGCGGGGGGGGGGGGAATTTCAGAGCTTTTGTTTGTGTATTTTTCCCCATCCTAAAAGGTTGAACACCAGCAATATTTTTCACCCTCGATCAAAGAATACGATAGGGACTAATGGCTACTAGTTTTAGCTGTGTTTATTAATACCAAATTAATGCAAATTATTACCAACTTAATTTCTCATTACTCAGCGTCTATCTAAGGGCTCTTTCACACAGCCGTTTTTGCCTGCGTTCCCTTTCGAGATTAGTCGCCCCGAAGAAGAGGAGATTTGTCGCCGGGCGACTAATCTCCCCGAATCTGAGCGTGTGCCCTGACCCTAAATAGAAAGGGAAGTAAAAGCTTTAGTGGCCTATAGTGCATGTTGTTATCAGGCACGGCCAGTCGTTCCTATATACACAGCCGCATTGCCTATTCAGTATATCTTTTATCTGGCTCCGTGTTGTACAGGCATTTCTTCTGCTCTGCTGGTTACACCACAGGAATGTCTGATCCCAGGACTCCAGTCCTTCCATAGGATTTCAAAATGCCTTGGTTGGATGCTCTGGGAGGTAATTAGTGATTTATTCATTCTAACGGACTCGCTTGTTTTTACAGAGGTTAAACCTCGCTGCAGCCTGTTCCGGCCCTTGGGCCTTGGAATTGTGCTGCTGTGGTTAGAGCAGGGGGTGGAGGTGAAATTCCAGGCCTGTGGTTTTACAGGAAAAATTGAGAAGCAGCTATGGCGGAGCTCACACTAGCATGTATTGTCTCTTTGCCGGTCGCGAGACTTCGGTTACTCCTCCCAAATACTCCAAATTGCGCAATGTAATGCTCGCTTGCAGCGCTGGCCGCTCCGCACAGAAGACGCTGCTTATAATATCAATCCGGCTTTATTGTATGACACAATGTGGAAACATTATAACAGTGGGTGTGCAGATTCAAAAACCTACGCGTTTCGTGCCTGTATAGTCGGCACTTCCTCAGGGTTGTGTGGTTTTTACATGTCGGGTATTTAACATGTGACCATGATTATGTCTAGTACAGGACCAGCAGCTCAGATGGTTTCATGCCTTCTCTGTACAGGTTATGGGCACATTCAGTGGAGTTTCAGTAGGGTCCGTAATCTTTGCAATTTGCTGGTAGTGCTCCCTCTCTATTGTACAGCATGACACAAAAAGCCATATTGTTGGGCAATTCTGATATTTCTAACCCTAATAGTGTTCCTACTGCTAGTAGTTTAGATCCCATCCCATTGCTTTTGATAAAAAAATAAAATAAACACTTTTTCTGTTTGCTCCAACTCTTCATATGCTATAGATTGGCCAACTCTTAGCTACTGGGCAAAAATCTAAGCAAAGCAAAATCCAACAAACAATAAAAATGAAGACCAACTGCAAACTGTGTATGTTCTATTAAAAAGTTAGTTTAAAGGCATTATTAGGGTTATGTCCGACAAACCAGTTCAGCAATGGAGAAGATAAATATTATTTTCATGTATTTATTCCATAGCTCCTGACTCTGCATGCAAATTAACGAGACTTTCGAATCTCTAAGTCCCATCTTGCGCCTGTGATGCTATAACCCCATAACACCAAGCTGTGCATTACAGTGGCCTTACAGCAGGACTCCAGGCACAGCTTCCTATTCTGCAGTGTTAGAATCAGAAAATATTTTCAATATCTGAAAATTATTATTGTAAATTTTTATTTTTGGCACTGATATTTTAGCCTAGATTTCCTATTAACCTACTGGTATAAGTGTAGGACTACACGGACGACAAATCGCATGCGACTGAAATAAGGTAAGAGATAGAAATGTTGGATGAAGTCGCAGTGCTCATCCAACGCGACACAACTGTCGGATGCAGATGCTGCACGCTGCGTCTGCATCCGACAGTTGCGTCGTGTCGGATCAATGCTACGACTTCATCCGACAATTCTATCTCTTACCTTATTTCCGTCACATGCATTTTGTCTCAGCGCGTGGGATCACGCCGGAAATGTCCGTGTAGTCCTACCCTTACAGGCCCAGAAAGCCCAAGCGGTCACTATGGAGATAGCACAAGTATATTTAATGCATTTCAGGGTGAGTGCAGCTCATTGTTTGTAACCTTTACAATTTGCCTGTTTGGAACAGAGATAACTTTTGCTTATTACCAGCAAACCTAACAATGCCATGTTTGATAGCATCTTTAATTAAGCAAACCTAAGTATGTATCATTGCGCTAACGAAGGGCTAATGACCTGTTTGTATTCCGCCAATGAGGCTGCTGTGCCACTTGTTTTTTCCTTCTTGCCTTATTGGTGCGGCTCCAATTATACGCTCAGAGCGTTACGGCGAGGATACAGGAGCTGTCACACAGGCAAAACGCACGTGTATGAGACGTCACAACAGAGGCAGAGATCAGGAGTGCTGCATGGATAATGGTGGGACACAAATAAGGGTGGCAGGAATTCTGCAGCTGTTGGCTCATTAAACCCCATCTTTAATTGCTGCCTGCTCATCAGGTGCATTTGGATACACAGCCATTAATAGAGGAAAGGGGAAGTGAACCACATGCAGCAAAATCAACCCCATCTTCAGGTACAGGTTCCGTTATCCAGAATGCTCCGAAATACGGAAAGGCCATCTCCCATAGGCTCCATTATAATCAAATTATCCAAAAAATCTTTCCTTTTTCTCTGTAATAATAAAACAGTATCTTTTACTTGATCCCAACTAAGATATAATTAATACTTATTAGGAGTAAAACCGGCTTATTGGGTTTATTTCACGTTTACATGATTATGTACATTTAAGGTATGGAGATCCAAATTACGGAATGATCCATTATCTGGAAAACCCAAGGCCCTAAGCATTTTGGATAACTGGTCCCATACCTGTATAGTGAAATTAAGCTGAACTTTTGTACCACCTTGAATCTAGATTGTACTCAATAAGAATATTAAACTCCCAAATTAAAATGTTGCAAATGCTCTTACTTTGTAAATATAACAATCGAAAGCGGTATTTTCACGGCGGTTCAGGCTTTTGACACAATGTAGCAGAAGCCATCTTATGACCAGACTAAATCTCCCCGAATTTACCCGTGTGCTTGAACCCTAAAGGGGTGGGTCACCTTTATGGTAACAAATACAGTTCAACCTCAATTTTACTTCCCCTGATTTTAAGTTTCCCCTCATTTTACATTGTTGTTTTGTGGTCTTACATATTATGCATAATACATTTCCCTGGATTTTACACCATTTTTTTCTGGTCCCATGAAAAAATGTAAATTGGGGTTCTACTGTACAAGTATTGTACAAGTCTGAGAAGTTGGAGAGGCTTCAGATGGGTTTTTTTGCCTTCCTCTTCTTGATCAACTTGCAATTAGGCAGGTTAAAATAGAGATAAATGGTTGAATTTGATGGACTTTATTTTTTTAACCTAACTTACTGTTACTGTAGTATGTTACCATACTGAATTCTAAGCAACTTTTCAACTGGACTTCATTTTTTTTTTATTATAGTTTTTTGTAGTATGTTACCATACTGAATTCTAAGCAACTTTTCAACTGGACTTCATTTTTTTTTTATTATAGTTTTTCAATTATTTCCCTTCTTCTTCTTCTTCTTCTAACTATTTCCAGCTTTCAAATGTGGGTCACTGACTCCATCTAAAAAGAAACAGATGCTCTGCAAGGCTGCAAAGTTACCTTTATTGATACTTCTTATTACTCCTCTTTCAGTTCAGGCCTCTCCTATTCATATTCCAGTCTCTTATTCAAATCAATTGCTGAAAGTACAAACTGGAGAGCTGCTGAATAAAAAGCTAAATAACTCATAAGGCAAAAATAATAAAAAATGAAAACCAATTGCAAATTGTCTCAGAAGATCTCTTTCTACATCATAACTAAAAGCTAATTTTAAAGGTTAACAACCCCTCTGAATGTATATTGATAAATTGCTGAGAATGACATTTTTTTTTCCATTGTGCAAAATTTTGGGTTTACATCCCAATAAGGTGGCAATAAGGTAGACTGGTAGAGGAATAATTCTAAAGATTTTGATGGCAGGATTGCATTGGGGATAATACTGTTGTGTTCCGACACTTGCTTTGCCCTGAAGGTTATATTTTAGAACCATGGAGGGCACAGGAGCTGCTTAAAATGTTTTGAATGAGCCCCAGAGGGATGTCATGAGTGGAAATGTGCCAGGGCTGTGAAAACTGCACAAGTGAGAGAATGTTGAAATGGCACAGAAAGGCTTTGCATTTGTTACCCTTTGACATTAAAGCTGAGTGACATGGATTTATATGAAGTTTATCCTTGGGTGCCCATGGAAATGCCCCGTTGCCTAATTATCAGGAGACAACAGGGAAAATGGCTTTTTTTCCCTCCATCTGCAATAGGATTGGATTGTTTGGCACGGGACCCCATGACCTGCCAGTGGGGAAGGTACATAAGGGCACCAGAGATGGGATTAAGCCTCCCCTGCTAGGCCATCATTAGTTAGGTTTGAGAGATTTAATGAAAGCCGCGTGGTGTTCTCTCTCCTGGTGCTAATTATCATTTATTTACTTTATGTTGTCACTCAGCGGGCTCACCCTTCGGGGAAATTAGCTAAGGAGGAATTGTGCGCATCAGGAAGATGGCAACAGTGGGTTGAGTATGACAAGCCTCTGATTTAAAGAGTCGTCAAGACAAAAATGCGGAATTACCCGAATACACACACACACACACACATATTATGAACAAAGATAGTATAGGTATGGGGCCTGTTATGCTCGGGATCTAGGGGTTTTCCGGATAACATGTCTTTCCGTAATTTAGATCTTTGTACCTTAAAGGTGGCCATAGACGAACAGATAATATCGTAAGAAACTCATTTTCGCATATTCGGTGCGTGTATGGTGGGAAACGAGCCAACAGATAACTGCAGAAGACTTGGATATCAGTCGGCTCGTCGATCGGGCTGGACGGAAAATTTTGATTGGGTGCCTTTGAAGGCATCCAAACATTGACCATTGTTAGTGCTGAATCAGATACAGGTAGAATTCTATTGTTTCTACCTGTATATCTGACGATTCAGCTCTACACGTGTGTATTGAAACAAACGCTCTTTCTTGGATTTTTTCCAAGAAAGATCGTAATTGTTACGTCTATGGCCACCTTTAGTCTACTAGAAAATCATGTAAGCATTAAATAACCCCAATAGGCTGGTTCTGCTTCCAACAGGGATTCATTATATCATAATTACGAGCAAGTACAAGGTTCTGTTTCATTCATCATTTTTAAAAATTTGGTTTATTTGATCATAATGGAGTCTATGGGATATGTGCTTTCCATAAGTCGGAGCTTCCTGGGTAATGGGTTTCTGGATAACGGATCCCATACCCGTAGTGGTTCTCAGACTGTGCGCTGGTCACTTGGGGGAACTTGGAGCAGTGACAGGGTCTCAGCTTGAAAGCCAGTTAGGGAAATATTTGGGAAGAATATCTGCTCATCTAGTTACACCTGCAAGATCAGTTATTTGCCCTCCTGGTGTTCGGTTATTCTCACTGTCCGTTTGGGCTGGTAGGCAAATCTTTGGGTGCATGTATTTAGAAAAAGTCACATGTTGCATCAAGTTTAGACATTCTTGTTTTTCCCCCCCAAGTACAGTATACTTTGTGAATAAAAGACCATATAATGTTATGCAAATTGCATCGTGCTTTGGGCAGCAGTTACCGTCATGTGTTTTTGGCTCTGAGCTCCAGTCCCCCGGCATTAATACAGGCAAATTGCAGCCCTGTCTGCTCACAAGTATTTGCTCATAGAGACAGAACAGCTAGCCACGCATGATTATGCCAGTGATTTACACACGCTCACAGCGGCTGTCTTCTATTCACGTGCGATTAGATGTGCAATTTCCATGCGGCGAACTTCACTCTATAATCCTATATAGTGCACAAATGTCTGCTCTTTGATTCATCCGCTGACTCTTAACTAAAACTGGCAGCAGGTTGGGCCGGGAGGCTGTAGGGACATTCCACTGGAAGATCTCTGATGGAACAGCGAGTGAGCAAAGATTTTGTATGTACTGTATGTAGCATTGAATGCACATAATAGCAAGTGAGCCAGTTATGTAGCAACACTAAAGAAGACCTCTGAGAGAGAGAACAGTATATGAGTCAGGCCACATTATGTAGCAATGCTCGGAAAGACCCCTGAGAGAGAGAGCCAGACAACATAATGTAACGCATAAGAAGGTCTGAGCTAGAGCCACATTAGATAGCACTGCATAGGAAGTTCCCCAATACAGTAGAAAAGCAATGAGCCAAAAACATTATGTAGCACCTCAGGGAGGTGCAGAACAATAAGTGACCTGGGCCACAGTATGTAGCACCATGCAGGAACCCCGCAAGAAAGCAAAATACTGTATGACTCCATCTACAGTTTGTAACCCCATAGAGGGAGATCCCAGCGCTATTCAAGAGATTGGGAGAAGTGAGGTCACCAAGCACTCAAAAAGTTTCAGAAGGCTTCATTTGCTCTAAAGCAAGTTGTTAGGACCGTCGCCTAATGGCATATGTCTAAATGGAGATAATGGTCATCTGCAGCAAATAATCATTCTAACGCAGGAATATTCAGTGTTTGGCCTTCTGGTTGCTGAACCTCTTTTAGATGGAAATACTGTCCCTGAGCTATAAACCATCTTGGGCTGTAGTCACATTGCAGTGGGGCAAATCTCTGGTACAACAGTTGCTGCTTTTGGAACACACGCAGGGGCATCTGGGTGATACGGGTGATACTGGCCCGTGCAGTATGTGGGCAATGATATCTGCTTGACTATGTAACAATGAGAGAAGAACAACTTGCATTTTTCACACCTTTACCCCAGGTTTCTGCTCACACTCGTGTCTCACATCTATATTTAGCTGGTCCTTCTGTCTATACCACACTTGTCTTGCCTTATACTAGAAACGTCTGTTATCCACCATTTTTCTCTCTTGCTGTCTTATTTTTTTTCTCCTGAATATCATGCCAATTGTTGAAGACAGATTGTAAAAATACATTTATAGAAACACTCCATTGTGATATTGACGGCCCTTGCGCCCTCTTAGTTTCTTTTCTTGCAAGTTCTAATAGAACAGGTGCGTGTGGATTGTACTTTATAGGCCGTTCCTCATTGCTAGGTGGGTTTTACCTTCACTGATTCAGTTCTGGCTTCAGTTATTATTGTCAGACACAGATAGATTACTATATAGGCAATAATCTACCCCCTTTTATAAAATATAAGGATATTGTAAATCATAGAAGAGTTCCACTACCGTGTAAAGGTTCGAGGCCATAGGAATCTTATATACAGGCCATGGAACTCCATAGTGACCTATAAAAGACAACATCACTAAGCAACATTTATAAGTATATAAATTACAGGATACAGACCAGGACACTATGGGGCAAATTTACTAAAGGGCAATTGGCCGTCGCTAGCGAAAATTCACCAGAAAACCCATCTGCAGGGACATTGCCAATTTACTAACAGGCGTAAGAGGACAATTCCCTGGGAAAAGACACTGTCACTAGCGCAGTTTCGCGCCCTATCGCCAGGCGAAGTTTCGATCAGGTGAATAATCGTTACTCCGCAAATTCACTAAAGTGCGAATTTTACAGAACGTTGCCTCTTTCGCCAGAGTTTCCTTCACCAGCTTAGACCTGGTGAACTGATAAGATGAAGCTTCATCCTCCTCTCTTATGTTAGTGACATCATTTCCTGTATTCTGGAAATTCATTTTCATATTTTAAAGTGGGATTGTTTATCAAAGACCTAACTATTAAAAATTTTTGTGATCATTTTTTTAAACCAATTTGAGGGGCAACATGCCACATTTGTTTTAGGGTGGGCTCATATCTTGGCAGTAGAGGATCTCTTTTGTCTTTATTTTGCTTCCTTGGACATTTGTAATAATAAGTGGCCACTTCAAGAATTTGCGCCAACACCTCTAATAAAGACACATATATATATACAGGGCCGGAACTAGGGGTAGGCAGAGAAGGCACGTGCCTAGGGCGCAAAGCTGGAGGGGCTCCAGGCACGCACCTTCTGTGCCTCTCCTACCCCCTAGTCCAGTCCCCGTTCTGGCCGGCGAGTGTAATATTTGTTTTGCACATTTCACACATGCGCGATGGCGGCTTTTCGCGCACATGCAATGGCGGCTTTTCGCGCACGCGCAATGGCGGCTTTTCGCACACGCGTATTGGGCGCATTGCCCGGCCAGGCTGCCTAGGGCGCCTGGCCGGGTTGGCCCGGCACTGTATATATATATATATATATATGAGACCTATATGGACCTGCCCTATTCAAATTGTCCTAAACGTAAGAGTACTAACAAAGGTTCGCTAGGCAGAAATGAACGTTAGCGAAAGTTCGCTATGATATGCTTGCACTGACGAATTAATGATAGCGAAACTTCGCCAGTGTTCGGCTGCTGAGACGCAACTTCACATTTTAGTGAATAAGCGTAGTGGCAAAAGAGGTTACGTTCTGCAATTTGCGGAGTAACAATTGGTCACCTGATCGAAACTTCGCCTGGCGATAGGGCGCGAAACTGCGCTAGCGACTGTGTCTTTCCCTAAGGAATTGTTCTTTTATGCCTGTTAGTAAATTGGCAATGTCCCCGAAGTGTTGTGGAGCGTTTGCTGGCGTAATTGCCCCTCTGTGTGTTTTTCTTCAGAGTCCAAATACATTCTGGTGAGGTTGACATTTTAGGTTAGTTGACTCCTGATTAAATAAAAGAGTTGGAACTCTTCAGACCTTGGGACTCTTACTGGTGGCCTACACAAAGTTGATTGAGAGGAGTCCTTGCCCAACAGGCTTTTCAAACCAGCCACTGGAAAACGCTGGCTTGGAATTCCTTACCTGCACCCAGATCCATTGTGTTGGGCTGAGTGCAAGCACACGTGGCAGATTTTGGAGCTGAATTGCAAGCTCTCACGTTTCGGAGCCAAAATTCACACGTCCCTGTACCCAGGCTGACGCAATGTATCAGGGTGCAGGCAATGGAAGGGCCAGAAAGTCGCATAGGGGCTGATTCTTGTCCTGCATTTTTGTCCCATATTTTAATCATTTCTACCAGTGGCCCCTCTGAACGAATGTAATTGGCCAGGCAACCCCTTTTAATACCCTGTAATGTTTGCTGTGCATTATTGCCCTTAATGATATTGCTTCCTCGCCCACCGCCATCCCAAATCCACCGTATTTTTCCAACCTAGCCAGTAAGGCATCCGTAGGAATGTTTAGCTAGAAAATCCCTAACGAGGCGGTTTGATGTTAATGAGCTAATTGTCAGTGTAATTATTTATTGACGGTGAGGAATCGCTCACTGCTGTGGAGGATTTTTCGCGGTTGTGCAGCTGTATTTGTCATTTCCCAGAGAGTTTGTTGAGACAAAGCAGAGAGTTGTAAATAACAGCAGCCTCGGCTTTTATCCTATTGAATATTCAGCAGTCGGTAGCGACGCAAATCGGGCTGCCGACTGCCTGCGTCGTGCAGGTGATGGGATTTCTCTCTGGCTCACAGGCTGCAAGGTGGGAAGAGCTGTCAGAGTTAAAGAACTCTACTGGTTACTTTCCAGTGATCCCATTGCACTTTTTATTTTCTCTTTGCAGGGGACTTAAAAATCTAGGCAGCCAAACAGCCCAGCACTGGAATGTAATTTGCTGCACACGCCTCTATCAAATATTCACTTGCATAAAACAGGCCACCGTGGGTTTACGGCTTGGGTATCAATATGCAGAAGCGCATTAGCCAAAAATGGCCATTGTTATAATTAAAAGGGGATAAAACCCCTCCAAAATGCAATTTTTCTTAATGAAAGCAAATGCCATTCTAAGCGGCTTTCCAATATGCATTCATTAACATTTTTTCAGAGATCTTCAGGTTATTTGCAAACGTAATTGAAAGCAGCATTTATTTATCCCGTTCTGCTCTGCTGATTTGAAACAAGGTAGCGGCTTCTTCCAAAGGGAAGTTGTGCATCTGGTTTCTGCTGCATTTTTTCAGAAGTCGGAACCGGCAGGGCGCAGGATAGAAAGGGACAGACAGACCGAGTGCTTTCAACAGCAGTAATGTTAAAATAAAAATGTGTAATTTAATGTACGCTGGAAATTTGCTTAGAAATGCTGTTTAATTTTCTTTTGGGTTTATCTTCCCTTTAAGTGACCATCTGTTCTTCCAGAATAAATTTGTCTGGGGTTCCCTTATCTACTGTTAAATAAACGTTGGGTTCATTGGAGGTCCCTCTTACTGTATACTTACTCACCTATAACTGTGTTAATAAATGAACCCACTGGGGCATACCTCCCAACATTTAGAAAATTGAAAGAGGGACCACGTCCATTTTGTAGCCACACCCCCTAATTACCATGTTCATTTTGCAAAATCTGCCAGGTTATGAAAGTTTGATTACATTTCTGTGGTTTTTATGTCTTATTAGTTTTGCTAATGAAGGTGAATTGCCCTTCAAGCTGCAAGTCACAGTTTCTCCAAGAGGCCTGCTTATCTTAAATTGTTTACAATTGTTTCTTTGCTTATCTTAAATTGTCACAAAAGTGCACCTGCCACGTATTCTGGGCTCTCTGCCAAAAGCCAATTAAGTTTTAGAAACTTTTTCTGGCTGTTCAGTGCAGGAGATCATAGAGAAAGTTGGTACATTTTAGTAACAATCCGGGACTGCGGGTAGAGCTGTGAAAATCGGGACTGTTCCAGCGAAAAACAGGACTGTTGGGTGGTATGCTGGGGCACCTGTTTTTTTATAGTGCAATAGGGCAAAACCAGCATCAAGTTTTCTTTCTTGGGAACATTTAGCACGAGTCCCCCCTGAGTCGCCCAGTTATGCTGTTCCATTGGCCGGACCCTTTGATCTGCCGGCTGGGGCAGACGTATGGTTGTTGTGGTAACATCTATCATCCCTTGGTGGCGGTGATATAAAGTGATTTCACGGTTCACAGCATCTCCCAGCTCCCAACTCTATTTCTGCCATCCCCTTTTAACAGCGACTGGATGAGCTTGTGTCGCTCGGAGGCTCTGCTGTAGCTGGAACAGCGCAGAATATTAACTCCTCGCTTGGAATCCTACTGCAGGATTGTGCCCAGTCTCTGGGCTGTGAGAGCTTGCATACTGCACATTTATCTCTTTATACACAGAATTACCTAGATATCTGCCGCCTTATTTATAAACTCGGTGACGACTGCTTGTTCGGTTATACAGCGCCCCCACCTGTGTAGAGCTCCCACAAATCTCTGTTTTAAAGGGGTTAAACAGTCACCAATGAATCAATTCATTATTTGTTTCTTATGAACATCACCTTTATGAGAACATAGAAACCTATGAGGTCTATATCCAGCCAACTGGACTCCACTATCATTTTTCTGTTCATTTCCTCCCAAATAGATAAGAGTATTCCCTGGATACAAAGGTGGGAGACACAGGAAAAATACATTTTTGTGTAATAAGGCTTTTCCCATAAATGTAAGTAGAGATTTGCAGGGGGTAATACCCTGCTGAATGCATGCTGTGTGCCATTATTGGGGCTGAGATCTGCACCATTTTAAGGGGAAATACACTAAAGCTGGCTATAGACATGCAGATATTCCGTCAATATCGGACGAACGATCGTGCGGTGCAATCTCCAGACCTGCCACTATCCATTGAGATCAAATAAAGTAGTAAAAGAACAAGTCAGACGATGTTCTGCCCCTGACAGCAATCGAATGAAAATTATGGCTGACAAATAGCAGTGACAGTCACCCATTGATATCGTCAGATAAGCAATACATGCAGAGATATTATCAGTAGCCGAAAAATCTTCTAACCTGTCCGATCGACTGAATGACCGATCGCCATGGCACGAAAAATGTCGGTACGCTCCACACATGGTCTGAAAATCGCATGAAACGAAAATGTTTGCGTCTATGGCCAACTTAAAGCAACAATAACACCAAAAAAGAAAAGTGTTCTATAGTAACTAAAATGTACTGTTGCCCTGCATTGATAAAACTGGTGTTTTTGCTTCAGAAATGCTGCTATAGTTTATATAAACAAGCTGCTGTGTAGCCATGGGGGCAGCCATTAAGATGAAAAGGGAGAAAAGGCACAGGATACACAGCAACCCCTTGGCTGTTACTCCTAGTGGCCTCAAAGCAGGTGCATATTTTTGAATTCTTGGCTTGGAGGCAAGTTTTGGTTGCATAAAACCAGATGTACTGTCAAACAGAACCTGTAGGCAGCACAGGGGCTACCAAATAGCCAATCACAGTCCTTATTTTGTACCAACTTTTTTCATGCTTGTGCTGCTCCCCAATTCTTTTTGCAATTGGATGTGGCTCACGGATAAAAAAGGTTGGGGACCCCTGCATTAACTTATAACAAGCGATCGGCTTGTGAGCTTTCACCCGGTATAAACCCTTTCTGGTGCCTAATAGTAATGTGTTTTGGCTTGCATGGTGTGCCCTGTGCATAATCACCTCAATCAGAGTTTCCTTAGTGCATGTGGGGGGTGATTTATACAACCAGTCTACCAAAGTCGTTCCCGCCGGTGTCCTAGTATTAATACAGTCGACAGAGCACTTAATGGCAGGATGGATGCTTGGATTATCACCAGCCAGCCTGCAGCGTGCCGCTCATCTGCATTGCAAATTGAGGTGCGATAGACAGGAGACGATAGACATACATGGATTCATGGGTTGGACCTGTAAAACCTTTGCTCACAATACACCACAATGTATTTTGTTTTACTTTTGAAATTTCAGGGTTTAATGTGGCAATATTAAACATTTTGTGCTGAAACTGAGCTTTAAACTGACGTTGAATACACAGGCCTTGAGCTCCGAGGCAGCCGTGCCCGTGATAAATATTAGCCAAGGCCTGTGGCGGAGCAGCTGGAGAGTGTTGGAAGAGCTCCTGTGGTGGAAGGGAAGAGAATGAGGAAGCCATTCCAATTTCATCCTTCTACTGAGAATGCCATTGTATCAGAGCTGGGAAGGGACAGTACAAAGCACCCAATGATATTAATTAGAGCAATAGAAGTGGAACACGTGGCCCTGCAGAAACTTAATCCGGCAAAGTATTGTAATTTTTGGTGTGGGTTATTATTACGGTAGGCAATTATTATTATTGCATGTCCTCATTTAGTAGCAACGGGGCAACATTATTGCCCATGGTATAGACAAAGCTGAAAGTGGTATAATATAAGTAGGACTTTGCCCCCTTCAGTTGTTGGACTAGAATTCCCAGCCTTTGATAAGCTGAAATTTGTACTTGACCAACAACTGAAGTGGGTCAACTGTGATATGAACTGTTAGGGGGTTATTTATTAAAGACAGAATACCAAAAACAAGAAAAATGTTAGGTTTTTTTTACTGTAAAATCTGAAAAACAAAAAGTGGAAAGTGGGGAAAAAAACTAAATTTATTAAACCCCGAGGGTAGAGAAGTAAAAGAACAGATCAGCCGATGTTCTGCCCCTGACAGCAATTGTACGAAACTTTTGTCCAACAAAAGCTGGTGACAGTCTCCCACTGATATCGTCAGATCGGCAATACATGCAGAGATATTATCGGTAGCCGACAGAAACCTTCTAACCTGTCCGATCGTCTGAACGACCGATCACCATCTCACAAAAAATGGCGGACACTTCCAAAAATCATACTAACGGAGATTCATCCCATCAAATCTTTGCATCTAAGGCCAGCTTGACTCACACCTACCGAGTTCATGTAGAAGTCAATAGGAGAAGTCCCAAAGATATCCTGAGCTGCGCTGGGTTCCGTGCAATAATCCAAAGATGTTGTTGTTTTCGGGTAAAAATCTGAAAAAAATTAATACGGTTCGATTTGTTCACGATTTTTTCTAGTTTTTTCCCCGCACAGGAAAGTTTCAGAAAAATGTATTAATAAATAAGGGAGAAAAAAAAACCTGTGCAGATTTGCTCAGAGTTGTTTTCAGAAAATACTCCGATATATTCGATTTTGATAAATAACCCCCTGACTGTTGAAGCCCTCCTAAACATCCCTTCCTAACTGCTACTGCCCTAAACAGTCAACCCTTGGTGAGATCTGACTCCATGAGGCCAACATTATCCTGTCCCAGACATGGCAAGACCAATGAATGCTGACAAAGGCTGTTGTTGCTAAAGAACAGCCGAGGCTGATGCTGATCCAGATAAAATTGTTTCTTGAAAAAAAAAAAAAAAAATTACAGCGCAGATTGGAAATGTAATGAAACAGAACCTAAAAAAATTTGAAATTGTCTCTTCCGATTTGGTAGCAGTTTCCAATTGAAAAACATTCACATTTTGCCTTTATCTCCTTTATAGATCAATTGAATTGCCGTTTTAATGATGCTTATCTGTTCTGTGCTTTGCTCCTAATTGTACAGCTGCATGTTGATGCTTTGTAAGTTAAAAAAAAAAAAAAAAATGTGCTGCATGAAAGAGATGTGTTGATTTGCAGAGACTCCAATGTGCTGATCCATGGTTATCCAGCATAGTAAGACTAGGGCCACTGTGGCCTGCAGAGAAACCCCCCCGAAAATCTATTGCTCCTGTTCTTCTAGCACCTGAAAACATGGTCTCTGCTTGGGTGTAGGTAGACACGGCGGATTTCGGGGGGCCATTTTTCGTTCTGAAATCCACCCTGGAATGGCAACTCTATGATTCAATCGAAAGACCACACTAGCACACGCCCTTGCAAAGGTTTTTACTGCGGTGGTGCAACGTTTCGGGGCTCCACCCCTCTGTCAAGCATGCTAGTGTGGTCTTTCAATTCAGTTACTGGGAGGTTACCGTATCCTCCATTCACTGTGCACCGAGCAAAGCTATATACCTGTACAACGGGTGTGCGAGAGTCTACTTCAATTGAAACTCTATGATTCAACATGGATACATTACTCATTAAATGATAAAAGTAATGTTTAACCTGCAACCCCTTATATATAGTGAATAAAGTACCCCCTTTTGTAAAATATAGGGATATTATAAGTTACCGAGGAGTTTCATGACCATATATACAGGTCATGGAACTCCGAGGTAACTTCTAATATCCTCATATTTTACATATTTTATTTATTATAATACACAAATTTCAATGAGTCATGTGACAGAAATGACATCAGAACTCACCGTTTATAACTGATGACATCAGAACTCACCGTTTATAAGGATACAGGGGCGCTCCGCCAATGAGGCGAGCTGAGCCGCTCGCCTCAGGCGGCAGCGCCAGACAGGATTCCAGGGGCGGCAAAAAGCCGCTCCTGCACCTTTAAGAGCCGAATTTCCGGTTTTTAAACCGGAAATTCGGCTGCGCTATTGCGAGAGAGCGCAATTGCGCTCTCCGCAATCGTTTTCCTGCCTCCCCTCGCCGACAGGTAAGTCGGTGCGGGGGCGGCAATGCAGGAGCCGCCTCAGGCGGCTCCTTCCCCAGAAACGGCGCTGTAAGGATATAATTTACAGGATATTCATGGCTTTTGTGTATTATATACTGTATGAGACCCATATGAGCAGTGCTGACATGGACTGATAACAATATTGTCTAGCATTTTACCAGTAATGAAAATGTTCTATACTTCTGTCTTCTCTGTTCCCTCACAGCCTCTTCAGATCGACGACAATTTCTGCGGACAGGATTTTAACCAGCCGCTTGGGGGGACAGTCACCATAGAAGGGACACCGCTGTTCCTGGACAAAGAAGACGGAATGACGTCCGTAGCTGCCTATGATTATCGGGGGCACACCGTTGTATTCGCTGGAACCCGCAGTGGGCGAATGAAGAAGGTAAGGAGCAGCGTTGCACATTCCCACGGGGAGCCCGTTGTGATCTGTGTTGGGGATCACTTTTGGGGTTGTCTTATTCATATGGCGGCAGATGTTTTTAGAGTCATGTTTTATTGATTTCTATCTTTGGGAGAACTTTGGTGTGAAAACCAGTAGTCCCAATGCCATGATATGATAGTAAGGAGAATATTGAGCATTCACAATTAGTCACTGGCTGGGGATGATTGAAGTTGCTGTTGTTTGATCGCTGGAACCAGCCTGACATTTCTGTTATTGCTCTATGAGGAACCTTGTTTAACCTGGAAAGAAAAACTAAATTTGTGTTTAACCATAGTGTTACCCAATGTGAGATCAGTGAAACTTGTGCATGAATGGACACTGATTGTGTATGGCTGTATGTGCAGCTATTCTGTTCTTTAAAATGTAAGAGATGGTTACTCTGTCTTACTCTATCAGCATCACTAGATACCCAAGACGGCTTATTTCTGAATATGCTTTTTAGTATTCCTATATAACCCCAAATATCCGTACAAAAAATGTCAAGATTTAAGGTGAATGACACTTGGCGTCTCCACTAATCAGATCTGGGATGTAACGGGGAAGCTGTCGATGCAGACGCCGTCTGTCACTTCTCGTTCTTCCCCCTGACAGTTTTGAGATCGACAGAACAATGCCTTTATCGCTCCTGCTAAAAAAAAAAAGAGATAAAAGTTTTTGTTTTTTTTTTTAAAAAAAGCTGACAACCCTTTTTGTTCACTTGTCTGTGTAATATTCTGTGTCTGGTTTGGAGAATACACCCCTTTCCTGCATAGAATATGAGTGAGCCCATGAAGACTTATAACAACACCGGATAGAGTGATCAATTCTATGTAAAAGGGAAAATATCCCAGGGAAATGTAGATGTTTGTTCATTTAATACACCGCTTATATGAGCAAAACTTCTTTTTTACTGCATATTTACAGTTATAAATATTAGTTGGAGCTGCACATCGCTTGCCTCAGCAGAGGCTTTAACATTAGACATACGAGTAATAAGTAAAGGTAATTCTTCAAAATAGGAAAAGTTTGTCTTTTGAAATTACAGGTAGGGGACCTCTTATCCAGAGAGATCGGGACCTGGAGATTTCCAGATAAGGGGTCTTTCTGTTTTGCCTATAGTTAGGCTTAATTATATCTTAGTTTTAGATCAAGTACAAGGTACTGTTTTATTATTAAAGAGAAATGGAAAATAATAATTTAATATTGAAATTATGTGATTAAAATCGACTCAATGGGAGATGGCCTTCCCGTAATTCGGAACTTTCTGGATAACGGATTTCCAGATAACCAATCCCATGTATGTATTAGTGAGAAATCACAGGATCAGGACATCTTTGCAAATTGTCCCGAAAAAAACTGTGTGTTTCCATTCCTATTCTCAATGGATATTATATGTTTCATATGTTTTTCTGTCACAATTCCTAGAACTAAAGTGACTTAATGGAACAGTCGGCTCGACCTGAACCTTCTTGCAGCCCCCAAACTCAGAGCTGGGTTGTGGTTAGGGTTGCCACCTTTTCCTAAATGCATTACCGGCTGGTGGGGGGGGCGGGAAAAAAAGGGGTGGGACGTGATGACAAAAGGGGCGGGCTGTGACACAAAAGGGGGCGGGACCGCGGCATTGGGATTTCAGGACGGATTTCAGTTAAGTTTTACAGGTGATTGGGGGCGGGCCGAGGGGTCTTTTTAAGGGTATTACAAATTTACCGCAGCTACATTTACCGCAGCTACATTGCCAGTAAATTTCTAATACCGGCCCCTGCCTTGGCAGGTGTTTTACCGGCTAGGCCGGTAAAATACCAGTCGGTGGCAACCCTAGTTGTGGTACATAGCCCCTTGTTCTTTGCTACCTGTTGAACAGGTATGCTTGTGTGTTTATTCATAGAACTCACTAAAATTACTCATTTATACGAGCCCCACCCTCCCCATTTCCCATGCCCACTCTGACTTGCCAGCAGTATGGGGTATGACGTCACAATGGTTGCAGCTTGCATTTAGGCAGTCCTGGTGTCATTATGACCTGCTGAGACCTCTGTTGCTATGCCACTGGTGTTGCAAAGTCATTTCAGGGTGTGGATGGATTTCCTGAAATGATTTTCTTGTCCTTGGTTTCCTTTGATGCTGTAACAATTACACTGTTGCAGTGTAACCCAACTGCCAGTAATGTTTCTTCTCTACTGCCACATTTTACTTTTCCTCCTCTCCTTTCATGCAACTGCTGTTTCTTCTCAATGATAGCTGGATATTCCATCAGTAGAGTTGATCACCCCAAATTAGCTTTGTTTGTGTTCGTACGGCTTCACAAGCATTGCTGTAATTGTGAATGTGATACCATTCTAGGTGCCACCGAATACATTGTCACCCTTGGTGAGACTAAAAACATCACTATAAACAAATACTCTAATTATCGGCCCTTTTTATCCCAAAGTCGGCAATTTGAATGTTTGGAAAGAGCGGCAATGGGGTTAAGGCGCCCTGCAGTGAATCAGGCGCGGGGCTGAGGCGTCTCCGGCACATGTGTGCAGCTTATCACCAGGAAGCCTGTGCATAGCAGGAAGGCGGAATCTCAATATAGATCTGGCATTTAACTCAGCTGAGAGAGGCTTTAGGAATGCACACTGAGGATGGAAATAATTGTCCGACCCCTTCCTCTCCTGCTCATGCTGGAGATGGCTCAGCAGGGGACAAGGACGACTAAGCTCATTTCGGCGTTGAACATAGGAGTTTTGGAGAGTAGCACCCTGGAAGGCCTTGTGTGGTCCCATTGTGCACAGCACCCCTCTCTCATTGCTTGAGGTCTCCCTGCAGGATAATTATGAGCAATGGCTTCTATACTACAATTCTCTATGCAGATAAATCCCGTGATTTTTATGATGAAGGGTATCTTATCTCTACCTCCAGCCACTGAAATCTAAAACAAACTCCAATACCCTTTTTGAAGTGGACCACCTGGCGAGTTGAGCCTGGTGGAAAATGCACCATGGAAAATGCAGCAGTTATGGGATCCATTGTCCAGAAAACACATTACCCAGGTCATCTCCGTCTCCATCTCCATTTTATCCAAGTCCACATTTTTAAAAATGATTTCCTTTTTCTCTGTAATAATAAAACCGTAGCTTGTACTTGATCCCAACTAAGATATAATTAATCCTCATTGGAAGCAAAACCAGCCTGTTGGGTTTATTTTATGTTTACATGATTTTCTAGTAGACTTCAGGTATGAAGATCCAAATTAAGGAAAGATCCATTATTCGGAAAACCCCAGGTCACGAGCATTCTGGATAACAAGTCCAATACTTGTACTATTGCAAAAGCAAAATTAGGGCAGTTATTGTTGTCCATGACCAATTAAACTTCTCCCAGCCTAACAAATTCACTGTCCCATTGTCTCATTTCTAATTTTGCAAATGGGCAGAAAGCCTTTGAGCCATTATATCGCCACTGTACAGGTATAGGACCTGTTATCCAGAATGCTCGGGACCTGGGGTTTTCTGGATAACAGATCTTTCTCTAAATCACACCTTAAACCATTTAAACATTAAATAACCCCAATATGTTGATTTTACTTCTAATAAGGATTGATTATATCTTAGTTTGGATCAAGTACAATGTGCTGTTTTATTACTACAAAGAAAAAGGAAATCATTTTGAAAAATTTAGATTATTTGATTATAATGAAGTATACGAGAGTCGTCCTTTCCGTAATTCAGAGCTTTCCTGATAACAGGTTTCCAGATAACAGATCCCATACCTGTACTATTGCATTAGCAAGACTTTGCTGTCCAACTCTTCCATTCAGTGGGGTTAACTAACAAGTATATATGATGCATTTACCAAATCTCCCCTTGGAGTTCCGGTATCCATTTAAAAGCTCTTATGGTGATGGTACTCTAATATCCTTATATTTTACAATAAGGGGTACATATATTTCAAACAACCTATTAAAAGAATAGACAGGGCAAACAATACCCTAAAAAGAAATTTTTTATGGTATTGCGGTTATGAAAAATAAGCATCGGAAGGTGAGGTCCCTTCCCTGTAGAGTTTATAATCTAATTGGAGCACATAAAAAGCCTGTCAACTCTGAGGATTTTTGTAGCTCTCTAGAATCGCCTGTGAGTTAATAATCTGAACGTTTGTGCAAATGAACACCATGTATATGCCTCCAGATATGAGGAGCTTCTTCTGATCTGTATGTATTCCCATCCTCTGTGGGTACCATAATGTATATGTATTGTCTTTAGGATGGAGGTGGAGTTGGCTGCAGGATCAATAAGTGATCTAATGTCATTCACAGTGACGGCTCTTGCATTTCTACAATCATTCCATCCTGTTTGCTGCTGCTATTGAACTCCAAATAGCAGATTTCTAATAGCCCTTTAGAGCACCTGAGCTGTGGGGGCAGAGTAGGGGGACAAGGTGAGGTCCATGGCGAAAGAGAGGTGGAGACTGATACTTTCAATTAAGAGGGATAGGACTCTGATAATTACTTTTGCCTTGTTGTTCTTCTCTGGAACACAGAGACTCCCTTGTCTTATTGTCCCCTCCACCTCCGCTCCTTGGCTGATCTTTAAGGGCAGAGAGACACACGCTCCGATTCGGGGAGATTAGTCGCCCGGCGACAACTCGCCTCTTCTTCGGGGCGACTAATCTCCCAGAACTGCCTTCCCGCCGGCTAGAAGGGATGGCACTCGGACGGATTCGTTTCCGAAGTCACCCGAAGTTTCCTCGTGAGGTAACTTCGGAAAACGAATTGCTCCGAGTGCCACCCCGCCTGTGATTTACATTCTATCCGGCGGGAAGGCAGTTCGGAGGGAGATTAGTCACCCCGAAGAAGAGGAAATTTGCCGCTGGGTGACTAATCTCCCCGAATCTGAGCATGTGTCTCTGCCCTAAAGGAACAGTAACACCAAAAAATTAAAGTGTTTTAACAGAATGACAAAATAATGTATTGCTGCCCTTCACTGGTAAAACTGGTGCGTTTGCTTCAGAAACACAACTATAGTTTATATAAACAAGCTGCTGTGTAGCCATGGGGGCAGCCATTCAAGCACAGGATATACAGTAGATAAGTTCTGAAGAATCCCATTGTATACTACAGAGCTTATCTGTTATCTGCTGTGTATCCTTTGCCTTTTCTCCTTTTTCAGCTTTGAATGGCTGCCCCCATGGCTACACAGCAGCTTGTTTATATAGACTATTATAGAGTTTCTGAAGCAAAAACACCAGTTTTACCAGTGCGTGCAGCACAACTGTACCTAATATTTTTATTACTTAAAAAGACTTTCCTTTTTTGGCAGTGCTGTTCCTTTAACCCTTGTGGTCTGCCTGTGGAAGAAAACTTAAAACCTGCTGACTGGACTTCTAGGTCCTCTTGCTCAGGACTGAGTCACTGTGTGGGTTTCTTGCCCATGTTGCAATTACCTTTTAAATAGAGATCTATTTATGAGCAGAGGTTTTCATGGTTTTTTTACACTTAATATACCTCGAATTCTTCAAGTTTTAAGAAATATAGGAAAAATACCAATTTTTTTAAGATTCTTAAAAAATAGAAATTCGATTGTTAGCAAATCGGCCCCTTAGTGTAAAGGAAATAGTGCCTTTGCTTGCACAGTATATTTCCCTTCATTATTTGCCCAACGTGCAAGTGAGAGCTGTCACATGGATTGCACCCGGACTGGAGTTTTATGTAGGCCTCAAATTGAACCTCTGCTGGTCAGGGATAGATTTTCTTCTTATTTTTATTTTGACTGTGGCAACCAATATGGCAGCACCTGTTTGCAAAGAAACAATGTTCTGTGCACACAATAAGCTGGACCTAAATACTTAGAAAGGTCAAGTGTCAGCCATGGAGAGATGCTGTTGAACTAGTGCAGGGCAACATCATCTTTAGGACCTTCAGTTGCCTCCGTAGCCGTCTCTAGTCTCCCCAAGTAATTACTTTTTGCTGGATGATGGGTTGCCCTCCTGACCCCCCCTTATGATGCAGTGGCTTGTGCTGGGTGACTGCCAGCATAGGCCATGACTCTGGCGGAAGAAGTAGTTGCTGCCTCATCAGATATGTGATAGTCCTGGAGAGGCTGTGTAATATCCTTCTCCTGTGGCTGCAGCCATCTCCAGAGGCGCTCAGTGTCTGCAGAAAGATGAGAATCTCCAGTGGTGGGGAAGTGACACTGAGCAATCAATTGCTTTTTTTTTTTTTTCCCTCTGAGGACACAAACTCGGTTAATAATACTCTATATGGTTGTAATATTGGTGTGTAGGCAGCTGTCTCAGGTAATGTTTCCTGGTCATGTGCTTTCAAAAAGAGCCAGGATGCAACTGCTTTCTGGCAGGCTGTTGTTTCTCCTACTCAATGTAACTGAGGGTGTCTCAGTGGGACCTGGATTTTACTATTGAGTGCTGTTCTTAGATCTACCAGGCAGCTGTTATCTTGTGTTAGGGAGCTGCTATCTGGTTACCTTTCAATTGTTCTGTTGTTGGGGGGGGGGTGAAGGGAGGGGTTGATAACACTCAAACTTGCAGTAAAGAGTGCCTGAAGTTTATCAAGTCACATGACTGGGGGCAGCTGGGAAACTGACAATATGTCTAGCCCCATGTCAGATTTCAAAATGAAACATAAAAAAATCTGTTTGCTCTTTTAAGAAATGGATTTCAGTGCAGAATTCTGATGGAGCAGCACTATTAACTGATGCGTTAAAAAAAAAAAATCCCCCCATAACCGTATCCCTTCTTGTTTAGTTCACCAAGCTTTAAGGTTCATAGTTTCAGCCTTTCCTAACTTTGTCGTTGTTCCTTGTAACCTCCCATAAGCCGCCTATTCTGCTTTATGTGTGTGTATTTGTGTTAGTAGGGCCACGTGGAACAGCCTAAGATATAGTTAGGTTTGCCACCCGGCCGGTATTTTACCGGGCTAGCCGGTAAAACATCTGCCAAGGCCGGGTAACCCAATTAACTCAGTACTTACCTTTTTTTTCCTTCTTCTTCTTCAGGTTTCTGTCCATCTCGCGTGTTGCCTCGCCCCTTTTGTGGCACTGTTTGTGACCCCACCCCCTTTTACATCACAGACCGCCCTCTTTTCTTCCCGCCCCCCCACCGGCCAGTAATTTTTTTTCTAGAAAAGGTGGCAACCCTAGATATAGTTAATGTATAGTGGGTGTCAGTGTTTGGGCATCTGTTAAGACATGGCAGCAAGTACACCTGAAACGCCCCACGTTGTGCTCTATGGTTCTGGCCCTTTAATGCCGCTTAATGATTATTCTTTACTAGTCAATTGCACAAGCAGAAATCTGGCACCCTCACTTGGCGCACCCTACCCTTGTATGTTTATGAGGCTGCAGTGGTTTTTATTGGGCTGCTAGGCATCTCCCCTTTGTAAGAATTAAATTGCAGACTGTGCCCCCCGGCAGGTAAACACGTCTGCCTGCTTGGCTGTGCACTGGGGCTGCTGAAAGATGATGTGGGGCTGCCAGGACAGAGCCAGCCTGGGTATAATACGGGCATTATGTTCTAAACAAATGTC